>NC_085000.1:387500-390000 GCF_963854185.1 Sardina pilchardus | reverse complement strand
CACACACACACACACACACACACACACATTTACCGGCAGACTCAAGATGGACATATACACTCTATACAACTGCATAGACAGACCCCCCCACACACACACACACACACACACACACACACACACACACACACACACACACACATGTTCTCACACAAAGACACTATTACAAAGATGACACACACATACACACACACACACACACACACACACACACACACACACACACACATTTTTGCAGATACGGACACAGATGGACAGATAGCTAAACACAATCGCACTCACACACACACACACGCACACACACACACTTTGGAGCTCACCGTGCACCACACTGAGCTGTGCACACATGAGCACACCACACACACACACACACACACACACACACACACACACACACACACACACTCCCAGCGAGACGGTGTTCGAAGGGTGTACTCCTTAAGAGTCGGCCTGTCTGCCCAGGAGGGCAGTGAGATGGAAACATTTAATCGCATTAGAAGAAAAACCTTCCCTTTTCACTTGGGAAATTCCACAGAGGTCTTTTCTCTGCCTCTCTCTCTCTCTCTCTCTCTCTCTCTCTCTCTCTCTCTCTCTCTCTCTCTCTCTTTCTCAGCCTCTCTTTCTCTCTTTCTTTCTCTCTTTCTCTGCCTCTCTTTCTCTCTGTCTCTTTCTCTGCTTCTCTTTCTCTCTCTCTCTTTCTCCCACTCTCTTTCTCCCTACGTTCTCTTTGCCATGGCTGCTGCTCCTGAAGACAGCCCCACCACCACCAGCCGACCCCATCTCCCTCATCTCACACATACTCACACTCACACACACACTCACACACACACACACACACACACACACACACACACACACACACACACACACACACACACACACACACACACACACACACACACACACACACAGGAGAGGATTCAGGATCTAGCCCTCCCTCTCTCCGTCCTGCTCCTCTGATTCTATTCCTTTTCTTTGGAGAAAGAAAAAAAAACTAGAGACAGATCAAAGCCATCACATCTTCCCCAAGTACCCCCCTCCCCCACCTCCCCCACCTCCGCCACCTCCGCCCCCCTGTCCCTGTCTCTCCCCCACTCCCACCCCCACCCCCTCCTCGTCCTCCTCTCCCTCCGTGTCCAGACGCCATTGTCCCCCGTCACTCTGTCTCCGTGGCGCTTTGTGGAGGTTTTTCCGGTTGCGCTGCCCACGTCCAAATGCCCCCATTGTGATGCGGCTCTGTGTCTGCCTGTCCGTCAACCAATCCATCCCCTCGCCATGAACTCCGCCACCTCTTCAAAAAAAGAGAAAAAAAGAAGTGAGTGTTCCTCCCCACCTCCCTGCGCGCGCACACACACACACACACACACACACACACTCACACACACTCACACACACACACACACGCACACACAAGGACAAACCACCTGAGGAGATGTGCGTGCGGTGTGTGTGTGTGTGTGTGTGTGTGTGTGTGTGTGTGTGTGTGTGTGTGTGTGTATTAACAGTGGAGAGCGGGGGTATTAACGGATCTTCAAGGGCCTGGGGAGAGTGAAATAGCGTTACTGATGCAAGGTGCTCTTTTTTCAATGGGGCCTCTTTGAGAAGTTGGCACAATTGAATCTGGGGACGTTGGGGGGCAGACATGTTGAATAAACAGCGTTTGCTTCCGTGTGGGATGTTTATGCCGCTTGACAGGAAGGGGGATTTCTGGTCAGTGGGCTTATGGATGACTGTGTTTAGAGGACATCTCTACATGCACAGTCATGGAAGCTCAGGGAATTCTCACAGGGGCAGTGGCCCAAATCTGTGCACTTCAGTGGGGTCGAGAAATCTGCCTAACCCCCTTACCCACACCCCTCATCTCCCACTGTCTGTTCTGTGTGAGGGGGCTTCAGACACGGTCAGTCAGCACACTGAGAAAGTGCCAAGACCCACACACAGATACCACACACACACTAACACAGACAACACAACACATCGACAGCATCTAACACATCTCGTTATGTATGTGTCGGGTCAATAATGCATTGAAATACAAGACATTCAGATACGTCAGTCATACACACCCACACACAGATTACACATATACACACACACACACACACACACTCAAGCAAGCATGCATATATACACAGACACACAGACACAAACCCACACCAGCAGCATAGCTTGATTAAACACAAATTGTGTGCTACATGTATGTGTGTAAACTAGCATAACTCATTCAATGATCTGTAACTATTACTAGCAACTGTCATCATGTGAAGTTCATCATTCTGTTGCATTAACAATAATACTGAACAACTTATGCATACATTACTATACAATTACACACACACACACACACACACACACACACACACACACACACACACACACATGCTCATAGTTTCATAAAATAGTTAATCATCAGTTAATACTTACCTTCTTCCTTCAGCTGAGTTGAAGGAGGACACAACACTTCCAAACAAAGTTTACACACACACACACACACACACAC
>NC_085000.1:347500-382500 GCF_963854185.1 Sardina pilchardus | reverse complement strand
TGCTGCGTCCCTGGCAGGTGTTTGGGCGCAGCACAGGATTATGGGGATTACTGCCACGCTGGTCATGTGAGCGCACTGCTCTGTACTGACCCTGCTTATGGGCAGATTACCCTGGGGAAGGTGAGGTGGCTTTACCCTCTCTCCTCACCCCTCGCTCTCTCTCTCTCTCTCTCTCTCTCTCTCTCTCTTCCTACCTCTCGTTCTCTCTGTCACCCTTTGCTATTCTGTCATCGCTACAGTCCAGTCGACCATCTCCTGCAGTCCCACATCCCTCATGCCTGACGGGCAGTCCTGCTTGCGCTCACTGGCCTCCGTCTGGCCGTTGCTAGGCCTCTTGGCTCTCCTCGCGCGTTCTCAAGGTGCTGCTCTGTGGGATTTTTCGAAGCGGGCACACCCGTGCTCCCTGTCCTGCTGCTCCTCAGGGTTGGCTCTCTCTTGACTGGACTGGACAGGCCGACTCGGATGCTCTGCCCGTGCTTGGCTGACCCACTGATACTCAGGTGAGTAGAGGAGCGAAGAGTGAGGTGCCCCTTGACCTGTATAGTGTGAACCCCTCTTAACCCCACTCATCTCAGGAGCACTCTCGCCTCTCCCACCCCAGTCACCTCCGAATTGTTGTTGTTTTTCTTTTAGACACAAACCTCTCATAGCCAAAAGACTCATTTTACTTTTTTAAAAATGATTCTGTGTTCAGGGGCTTTGCTCTTAATTGCAACCATTTAGAAAGACAGTGAAATTAGGATATTTTGCATTCATATACCTAGCATATATTTTTAATAGGCCTACAAAAGAACAATACAAGTATTACACAGACATATACTGTATTCGTATGTGCTCTCTAAGAATGCAAGTCATGGTCGTTGTACAGTCAGCATCAACTGAGCAACAGGAACCTCTCTAAAAACATTTCATTCATTGTAATGGCATGCTTAAAGGGATATTCCGCCATTTTTGGAAATACGCTCATTTTCCACCTCCCCTCGAGCAAAACAATCGATATTTACCTTGTTCCCGTTCATTCAGCCATTCTGTGAGTCTGGCGATACAACTTTTAGCTTCAGCCTAGCATAGATCATTGAATCGGATTAGACCATTAGCTTCTCGCCTGCTAGCTTCATGTTTAAAAGTGACTAAGATTTCTGGTAATTTTCCCATTTAAAACGTGTCTCCTCTCAAGTTAGAAAGTGCAATAAGACCAACTGAAAATGAAACCTGGCGTTTTTCTAGGCTGATTTGACATGGAACTACACTCTCATCTGGCGTAATAATCAAGGCAACTTGCAAACGTACCATAGGCGCAGTGATATCGTACGCAGCATCTGAAAATAGTCCCCATAGACAACAAGCAGTAGTAGTGCCAGTAGTTTGCAAGTTGCCTTGATTATTACGCCAGATGAGAGTGTAGTTCCATGTCAAATCAGCCTAGAAAAACGCCAGGTTTCATTTTCAGTTGGTCTTATTGCACTTTCTAACTTGAAAGGAGACACGTTTTAAATGGGAAAATTACCAGAAATCTTAGTCACTTTTAAACATGAAGCTAGCAGGCGAGAAGCTAATGGTCTAATCCGATTCAATGATCTATGCTAGGCTGAAGCTAAAAGTTGTATCGCCAGACTCACAGAATGGCTGGATGAATGGGAACAAGGTAAATATCGATTGATTTGCTCGAGGGGAGGTGGAAAATGAGCGTATTTCCAAAAATGGCGGAATATCCCTTTAATATCTTAGCCTTCATCCTAGGATGCATTCTAACGTTCGAGATATCAAACGGGTGTTAGTCTGCTTTGATCACTTTCTCCCTGTGAACGGTCTACAGCAATCCTGTTAATAATGACTATTGTATTAGGACTGTGTCCGTCAAACGAAAAACAAAGACCCTGGTGTCTCTTAAGAAACCCGTTTGTTGGTGCGTAAAGCCGCTTTTCTAACATATTTGACCACTATATCCATCAACGGTCTAAAAATATTCGTTGCATTGAGGTTGCATCAGATGTTAGGGCTTTCAAGTGAATGATTCATTTTAAACTTCAAAGGCGAAAAACTATTGTCCCTAATTTTTCCTATGGACAAAATGTCGTATTTCTTGTCGAACTGAGAAGGCTACAGTTTGATTTTACAGTACGAATCACCTAAATCCTCTGTGGATTATTGTCTTTTCTGCGTCATCAACATTCACTGAACTCAGACCCAAAAGCTGCGCAATATTTCCGACCGGAATGATTTAAATTATAAGTGGCCGTGGGATCCGCTACACAATCTAGGCTATGTAGGCTATGCACTACAGTGACGCTTATTCCGGGCAAATCTTATTGCCAAAGCATAGCATCCCTTGGTTGAAAGACCTTTACGGAAATCCCAGATACTTTGTAGCGTGCGGGCTACTTATTTCGGAGAAAAGATGAAAGGGGTTAGGTGCATGCAGTTCCCGACAGACCAGTCTACAACCAGACGGAAGCAATAGGATACTCCATTGTCAAGCTCTGCTTACCACTGAGCGTAGGCAGCACTAATCAATCCAATTAGCGTCCAAATAATTAACTTACCCTGAAGTGTCTCCATTTTCGTCGTTTCCCGGTGCCTTTGTTGAAGAAACAACACAGATCATGGAAAAACAACACAGATCAGATTAGCTGACATTGTAAACTTACAAAAATAAATATTATATTCTCGCTATTGCTACATCAAGGCGAGTTTAATTGGGATGTTTGACGCAGGCTTTGCAAGTGAATGTTAATGGGGTATTACGGGGTATTATTACAACTTGTACGGGGCGGTCACAGTGCCCCTAGCAGTCTGTCTTAACGACACTAACCACTGATGTTTTCTTTATTTTTTCCCTTTTTTCTTTCTTTTCGTCTTCTTTTTACCGAAACTACTGCCCTGTGCACCTAATTCGTTTTTGCGGTGGCATGTGGTGTATGAGCATCATGGTATAAAATGAAATATGATCATGAATAAGACCATATGGCATTGGTGTAACTGGTGTGTGTTGTGTGAACTGATGTCCATCTCTCTCTCTCTCTGTGTGTGTGTGTGTGTCCGTGCGTCTCAGAGGCAGGATGGTCCACAGCCCCGGTAGAGAGCAGTAAGAGCATGGCGTGGAGGGGACGCCGCGTTGACCGGTCCACCCTCTGGGCGTCTCTTCTCCTCCTCGGCGCATCCCTCCTGCTGCCCCCCGCTCTGGCCGGACCGGCCCGCGCCCCCATCCTTCCCGGCCAGCCCTTCCTGGTGTTCTGGGGGGTCCCCGACAGGGGCTGTCCGGGGCGCCCCGACCCCTCGGCCTTCGGGATGGAGTGGCAGGGCCGCGTGGCCGTGTTCTACGAGGACACCCTGGGCCTGTACCCCTTCTTCACCGCCCTGGACCAGCCCATCAACGGAGGCCTTCCGCAGCACACCAGCCTGAACACCCACCTCCAGCGGGTAGAGGCTGACCTCCTGACCGCCCTGCCCCAGGCCGGGGCTCCAGGGCTGGGCGTGCTGAGGTGGAAGGAGTGGTCGCCCCAGTGGAGCAGGAACAGGGGCAAACAGGCCAAGTACCAGCAAGGGTCGCGGGCCTTGCTCAGGGGGTTCTTCCCCGACTGGAGTCCTGAGGAGGTGGAGAAGTGGGCACAGGTACTGTAGAACTTTCAGTCACACGGTTGTGTTGTGAACAACACACACACACACACACACACACACCAGGGGTGGAAATTAAAATGTGAAAATGTGGACATGTATCAGCCAATAGCAGATTTCTGGTCAAATTAACCAGCCACTCAATGTTAAAATATGACTTTCTGTCTGAAATCTACCAGCCACTCTCACATTTTACCAGCATTTGTCTGGTGGCTGGTGCTAATTTCCATCCCTGACACACACACACACACACACACACACACACACACACACACACACACACACACACACACACACACACACACACACACACACACACACACACACACACACACACACACATAAAACAACACCTTTTAACTCCAACACCTTATTTCACCTCTCCAGAATAATCTGCATGATTAATCTGAATGTTTTGTGTGTGTGTCTTTATAAGGATGGCATTGTATCATAGTACAGTAATTCAAGAGTTAAAAGACACAAAATCATACTAATACCATATTAACTGCCCCCCCCCCCCCCCCCCTGTATAAACCTCATAGCTGAAGACATTTTGCAAAATCAATGTATAAGCCGCGGCTAATAGTTGGGAAATTACGGTAATCATGCACATTGAGTGTCGACGCAAATGTTGTGTAGTCCAAGAGAACATTCTGTTGATGGTTGGTGATGTCACTTCCTGCCAGGTGGACTTTGAGGCGGCCGCTCAGGCCATCCTGATGGAGACGCTGCGGGAGGTCAGGCGTCTGCGGCCCCAGAGCCTGTGGGGCGTGGCGCCCTTCCCCGACTGCTACAACTCCGGCCCACTCCAGCTCCTGTCTAACTACACAGGCCGCTGTCCGGCCGCCGAGATGGCCCTCAACGACGAGCTGATGTGGCTATGGAAACGGAGCACGGCCATCTACCCTACTCTGATGATGGACAAGTTCCCACCGGGGTCCAAGGGGCCCTGGCTTTACTCCTCCAATCAGATTCGAGAGGCGTTGAGAGTGGCAGCTCTGGCGGGAACCGCCTACGACCTTCCAGTGTTTCCATTAGTCAGGACTGTCTATGCATCCACCAATAACTACCTGTCTGAGGTAAGTGATGTGACTGTGGCTAGGCCTTTCTAATCCCTCAAAACGAATTCCTACCCACTCCCCCTTGGTTATGGAGATCACTTGGGTGGGAAGCACCCTCACAGCTAAATCAAGTGCCCTTGATTAGTGTGTAGGGTTATAATACCACACTCAGCTTTGGGACAAACTTCACCCTCCCTTGCGGTATCTGTTTATCACAGAACCATGGGTTTGTTTACAGGTGTGGCCTACCCACGCGGAACTAACATTTGGAAATGCCCTCCATGACGTGGCACATTAATTGACACACATCCTCAATGAGAGGGCATCAGTGTTCACTCCGCGTTGGAGGCTTTTTAAATACACCACTTGACAGTAACTGGTTTCTGATGGGGTCTGCCCGAGGGTACTCTCTGTGATTCTCAGGAAACAGAATCAGAAATCAGAAAAGAAACAGACGATGAACATAGTATGTAAACGACCCCAACCAGTCATGTACCTTCAAACAAAGTGTATCGCTAATGGCACACAGAAAGTGCATAATAGGTAGAGAAGGCATGGTGTGCCATACTAAATAACGGCATAAGAATGGCGTGAACCAACCACCTCGATAGGCTCCTCGTATGAGAGGAAATGCAGCATGGGCTTAAATGTTGTTATCATTATCATTGGAAATTGCACGCAGAGTGAGGAGTGCTCCTTGTTTCCCCCCTGTACTCCTCACTCCTCCTTGTGCTCCTCACTCCTCCTGTTTCCTCCTTGTGCTCCTCACTCCTCCTGTTTCCTCCTTGTGCTCCTCAGGCGGATCTGGTGAACTCAGTGGGAGAGAGTGCTGCCATGGGAGCCGCTGGAGTCATCATGTGGGAGAGAACCTTCTTAGCAAAGACTCAGGTACAGCATGAGAGGAGTATACTGTAGCGTTGTCTATTTACAGACTCAGGTACAGCATGGGAGGAGTATACTGTAGCGTTGTCTATTTACAGACTCAGGTACAGCATGGGAGGAGTATACTGTAGCGTTGTCTATTTACAGACTCAGGTACAGCATGGGAGGAGTATACTGTAGCGTTGTCTATTTACAGACTCAGGTACAGCATGGGAGGAGTATACTGTAGCGTTGTCTATTTACAGACTCAGGTACAGCATGGGAGGAGTATATTGTAGCGTTGTCTATTTACAGACTCAGGTACAGCATGGGAGGAGTATACTGTAGCGTTGTCTATTTACAGACTCAGGTACAGCATGGGAGGAGTATACTGTAGCGTTGTCTATTTACAGACTCAGGTACAGCATGGGAGGAGTATACTGTAGCGTTGTCTATTTACAGACTCAGGTACAGCATGAGAGGAGTATACTGTAGCGTTGTCTATTTACAGACTCAGGTACAGCATGGGAGGAGTATACTGTAGCGTTGTCTATTTACAGACTCAGGTACAGCATGAGAGGAGTATACTGTAGCGTTGTCTATTTACAGACTCAGGTACAGCATGAGAGGAGTATACTGTAGCGTTGTCTATTTACAGACTCAAGAATGATCAGCACGTTCATACTCGTGAGCACAACACATATATAATCACAGTTCTAAACACACGGTGCCCTGGGAACACTAACACAGAACACATGCACCCGTAGGCACGTTACAATGTAGTCGCTACACGTTCTGTTGCTAACAGGTGTAATGCACTCAGCACAAGCCTTCATTTGTTCTTCTTGGTGTCTGCTCCTTGGCCCCAGTGTGGGTGTGTCTGTGCTACTGTCACATTTGGCCTGTTTCTCATTAAGTATGGAGGATTGTTGTGCGTCATGTTTGAAACAGAATGTGTTGGTGTGTGTGTGTGCTGATTCTGCAGAAGTCCTGTTCTGAGATGGCGTCTTTCATACGGGACGTGCTGGGCCCGTACGTGGTGAACGTCACCACGGCGACGCGTCTGTGCGGCGTGTCCCTGTGCCAGGGCCGCGGGCGCTGCGTGCGCAAGAACCAGGAGGACCCCGTCTACCTCCACCTGCCCTCCGCCAACTTCCGCCTGCTGCCCGAGGGGGCCGAGGGCGTACGGGCCGCCGGCGAGCTTGACCCCGCCTTCCTGGACACCTGGAGGCGGGACTTCCGCTGCCAGTTCTACGAGGCCCTGGAGGGCGCCGCCGCAGACCAGGAGTCCGGGGGCTCGGACACCCGGGGGGCCAACTCACGCCCCTCGCTCAAGTCCCCCGCCCTGGCAGGACAGGCACCAGGGCTGGGGCAGGGGCAGGGGCAGGGGCAGAGTGAGGGGGCGGGGGCAGGGGTAACAGTTGGACAAGTCCCCAAGGACAGTGGCGTCTCAACTCTCCAGCCCACGGCCCACCTGCTCTTCCTGCTTGTGGCGACTGGACTCCTCTTGAGCCGCTGACAATCTTGATCTGTGTGACTCCATCTAATCCATATCTGCTGCCTGCTTGGATTGGGACAGTAACAAACAGCAGCAGCAGCAACTCTGAAATGAGAGCCACATGTAAACACTAAATGACTCATGCCTTTGTATTACAGAAAACAAAAAAAAAGTCCACTTTAATGAAAAGCGGATTTCCATCCGGAGGGCCGGGTGTTTGTCGTTTTTGAGTCCGATCCAGCTGCTGAAACAGTGCCGAGCCCCTGGAGAGCTTTACTCCTGTAACAGGACTGATTAAACCAGAAAACCCGCTGCGTTCACACCAGAGAGCCTGTCCCCACAGACACCCATTCACTTTAGTATTAACGTTATCAGCGTGCTGCACGCGTCTGACTCCTAGCAGAGGGGATTTTCGCTCTGACGACACCAGCTCCACATTTTGCGGTGAGAGCGAGAGGGCCCTTTTTCAAGGCTGCGTGCACAAATAAAATAGCTTCCTTCATTTGTTTTTGACTTTTCAAAAAGCTTGAAACAGCTCCTTGGAGAAATGAAAATGTGTCTTTCTTTTGTATTCCCTTTTGAGTGGTTGCATTGCGTAATGGGGCACGGAAGGATTTCCCACAGGACCTTCTCTCTGTGGCTCCTCACAATAAGACTTTAGTGTCTGCTGTCTCTCTGTCTCTCTCTCCCTTATCTCCAGTCAATGTAAATCTAGATCCTCTGATGTTCATATGTACTGCTTTGGGCAAGTTTTAGAGGAAACCAGACACCAGGATGCTCCCTGTAAGCTTACAGTATATCATCTGTACTACATCTGCTCTTAGTCTAACTGTCTCCTGTGACATGCCACGTCTTGCTTATTTGGTATACTACTTTAGGTCTATAGACAAGCAACACATACACATTTCACAAACACACACACACACACACACACAGACAGACAGTAAACATATCCATCATACACATGCAGCTATGCAACAGATACAACCCGATCAAATATGTATACACTCAAAAACAAAAAAAACAGTATCACCTGTCTGGTGACACATGCAGTGCATTAAGAAAGGACCCAGTTTTCTTCAGGGGGCACCTGAGATAACTTTCAAGGGTCAGACGAAAGGGTCTGAAATACTAACTGTATGTCCGTGGGATATTTCAGGTTTTGCTTTTAAATAAATTCGCAAAACATTATAAAATGTCCCTATTTTTGTTTGGTTGTTATTGGGTATTGAGTGTAGATTGCTAAGGGAACATTTCTGTATGACATTTAGATTTTGGCAATAATATAGCAAAATGTGCAGGTGAGGATCCTGCATACAGATCGGCCTGTACAAAACACAGGTCAACGCACACATATACACACAGACAAACACATACACACACTTAAAAAAACATCACAAATGGAAGTATATGGATAAAGGTCACATATCCAAACAGCCCTACACACGTATGCACCCCCAGCAGCAGAGAGACAGTGTAACTGTGGGCATCCGTGGGCAGATGTGCCGACGATGTCTCTATCGGCCTTATCTGCCCGGCCGGGAGAATGTAACAGAGCCGGTAGAGAGATGGGCAGGCCGCCTCGTCACAGACGTCTGTTTGTTTAGAATCACATGATCTAATCTCATGTTTGCATGCCGGCCTCGTCTGTTATCTCCTGGCTGTCTGCCCCCCCGCTGCCGTAAACTGAAACTGTCCCAAGTTTACAATAAATCTGCACAATCTCGAGCGATCTGATGCTGTGGCTTTTTGTTGGTGCCTTTGTTTGTTTGTATAGCTGCTGAGCCGAAGGGTGGACTGCTAACTTTCTCCGAGTTGATTGAGCCTTTGGTGGCATTCATGCCGGCTGTTGTTTATATTGTCACCCAATGATGCTCAATCTACAGGTGACTGTTCTGTGAAGTCAATTACAGGCGCATTCACAAAGACAGTAGCCTAATTGCAGGCGATGACAGCATAGTGCCTGTCTGCAACTCCCACACCAGACAGACTGTCTCTACACTTTGATCAGTCTCATTATGGAGAAACTAGCCCATAACAGCACAAAATATGAGCCTCTGCCAGGTGCTGTTGTGTCAGTTATGTGAGAGAAAAAAAATATTGTATCTGAAAGCTTCCAAAAATAGGGTGTTTTCATTTTCTATGTTTGCACCCTTCATCTGTAGATTTCAGTTCCTGCTGCAAAGACAGGCCACATTGATCAGCTCTTTGCTTACATAGATCAACATAGATCTAAAAAACAGTTTGTGTGTACACATCAAACCCAAGACAAGCATAAGGACATTAGAGTCAACACAATGGGTTTCTGCATCATTCTTGTAAATTTATTGTTATATCCTCTTTTTAAATACACACATGACATTGGCTAAATCATTGTTTTAGTGACATTGAGACAGTATGTACAAAGATTACTTCTGATTGGATCGAGCGACAGACAACAAGAGCAGAGCAACGAAGACAGCCCTCCTCCTGAACCCCTTCCCATCAAAAAAGCGTCCGCTCTAAAAACTCCAATACCCAAAATCCCCTGCTTCAGTCTATTGCCACTCTATGTACAGCGGCCAGAGGGGAGAGAGGATCCATGCAGTGAACTGCAGTGAATGGCTAGTCAGGGAACATGCCACACACACACACACACACACACACACACACACACACACACACACACACACACACACACACACACACACACACACACACACACACACACACACACACACACACACACACACACACACACACACACACACACACACACACACACACACACACACACACACACACACACACACACACTGTAGCCTCCACATAAGTTAGTATTGAAAAAAACAAAACCAACAATTTCTCAGGTGTGTGTAAGTGTAGTTTAAGTCTTTCACATGATCAGAGAGTAAACACAAAAAGGATGCATTGTGGCATAAATTCATAACTTCTGTGGTCACACACTTCTCAGCAGCGTACCTGACTTCGTTTCCAGGGCATCAGACACCAGGGTAGCTTGTGCATCCCTGTGCATTGCATTCCTGTTAAAGTCTCATCGGACTCCGCAAGTCAATCGGCCACCACAACCATGTCCCTGATGTCAGGGTCCGTCCATCTCTACAATCCACACCACATACACTCAAGGACACATGACCTGAAGCCTTCAAATGCAGAGGAGGGGACAACACCACACCACCAAAGGTAGGTACTGTGTTGGACGGTATGGTAGAGGAGACGAGGGGCATTCCTCTCCTCTGTATGAAGTCACAGACGAGAGGGAGAGAGAGAGAGAAAGAGAGAGAGAGCAAGGCTGCCACTTGAGATGAGGCCCATTTTACTGTACTCCCAAGGGTCCAGGGAGGAGGAGAGGGGGATGGGGGGGGGGGCTGCAGAGCATCTCTGAGAGACTTGATCAGTAGCGCAAGATTTGGTAACATGGTTATCAGCTAAGAGTCTGTACACAGATGATTCCATTACAGGGCGTCTGCTGGGCGAATGGAGGGAGGGGGGCAAGGCATATTGGCACGGCGACACCACTCTTGGGGTGTGGTTACTTGCAGCACATCTCTGGGAGGGTGGTGGTGGGAGTGGTGGTGGTGGTGGTGGTGGTGGTGGTGCTGAGGGGATGGGGGTGCTTGTGGTTACTTTCAGTAGCAGCGGCGGCAGCGGCAGCAGCACATCTGGGTGGGGGGGGGGGGGGGGGTGAGGGGGGCGGCGGCTACTTGCAGACGGCCTCCAGGGCGTCCAGAGTGCGCTTGATGTCTCGGATCTGAGCTGCTAGCGTGTGGATGGGCTGCATGGAGCGGTCCAGCTCCTCACAACGGGCCATCAACGTGTACATTCCCTAGAGAAGGGCACACACACACACACACACACACACACACACACACACACACACACACACACACACACACACACACACACACACACACACACACACAGCAGACGTTGATGCACAGATCTTCAATGCCAACAGTTATCATATAGACAGCAGACACTATAGGTCATTTTTCCACCTTTATGCTCATGTCCACAGACTCTCCCAGGCTATCCACGGAGTCTCTGTACGTCTGGATGTAGCCAACACTCAAGGCAGTCATCTGCAGGACACACACACACACACACACACACACACACACACACACACACACACACACACAGTTTAATTAGAGTCAAGCCCTAAACAGAGCATGTAAACATTAAAAACAGATCTATAGACAATTTATGACAACAATCAAAGCAAACAATCAAAGATGCTCCGTGCCACTAAGCAAACTCATGTTCTACCCCAGCAGAAAGATGATCCGTGCTGCTAACCAAACTCACGTTCTACCCCAGCAGGACCATGCTCCGTGCCGTTAACCAAACTCACGTTCTACCCCAGCAGGTCTATGTTCCGTGCCGCTAACCCAACTCACGTTCTGGATGGTTCCGTTGAGGCTGCGCATCATGAGCTCTACACTCTGCGCCACGTCCTGCGTGTGTCTCTGCAGGTCCAACAAGACGGACGGGTCGATCGGGGGGATGTCTGCTGGCCGCCGCGTCACCGCCCGGCCACGGACTGAACCCGAGCTCGAGTCCGCTGGACAAACAGAGAGAGCAACGGCAACGGATCAGGGGACAGAAGGAGACACAACATGCAGTCGGGATTATCTGACCAAACGAAGTAAACAGCCTGCACAGGTAGATTCTCACAAAATGCAAAACAGGCTCACTGGATATGCAAGAGGTATTCAAGATATTTCTATTTTTTAAATGCAGGCAGGCTTGCCTCCAACTGATGCTTGACCATCAGATGAAATTAAACAAATGAAATTAAACAAATGAATAACCCGCATACAAACACAATCAGCTTGGACAAAAAAGGAAGCAGACATGCACGTACAATGCTCTGAGATTTACAACAAACTTAAAGCAACTGCAATAACAGACTGGCATATCAGCATTCAATACACACACACACTTGCACGTACACACACACAAATCTGCGCATGTGCGCACGCACGCACGCACGCACACACGCACACCACAGCTTTCTTGGTAAAGAGATTCCAATGTCAATGGGACTCAATCAATTAAACACGCACAAACACATACACATACACATACACGTACACATACACACACAATAAACACACTCTCCCTTACAGTCACAGTCGAGGCTGGGCCGCGAGCTCATCTTGATCTTCTGCTCCAGGTTCCTGCAGATGAAGTTGGTGATGTCTCCCTCATGGCTCACGGTGCCCTCTAGCTCCAGGGCGCTGGAGATGGTAGCCCTGCGCCCACCCTCCGCCTGGCCCCCCCGGGCACCCCCCCGCGGGCCCCCGCCTCCGCACGCCCCGCTCAGCTCGTCCAGGCTCTTGCTGTCCTGCATGCCCCGCACCACGCGGTCCGGCATGCCGCGCACGCGCACCTCCGCCATCACGTGCATGGGCCGAGGCACTTCGTCCGAGTCGGCGTCCGCGCCCGACTCCGCCAGGGAGGGGGCGGTTCCACTGGCAGGTGCCGACGTGCTGAGACGAGGAGGAGGGTTCTGAAATGACGATGGCGATGACGGTTTCATAGGCTGCATAGAGGAACACAGAAAGTCCTTGTTAACTCATTCCTTGTACATGTGGCAAATAAAATCCAATACTGCCAAGCATGCCAATATGTAAGATACATAGACTCATAAGCGTGTAAATGTGTATAGTGTATCGCATATAGTTTTTATAGATATTGTAACCAATATTGTCTTTTCTAGACAAACAGTCCATCTGATAAGGGGTACTGAAGGAATGTTGGTCAAATTGACGTTTCCTTGATTTGTTACAGCAGGTCAATGGAGAAACGTCACTTGCAGGCTACAGAACGTACATATTCTTGACCTATGGTCATGAGGTCATAAAGGCTTAACTCTTCAATATGCACCAATAATTACCCATGGTTGTAGGTCAGAGTTGCTTGTGTCAGGTAGGAAGGTATGTAGGTAGGAAGGTAGGAAGGTGTGTAGGTAGAAAAGAAGGAATGAATGAAGGAAGGTAGGTAGATAGGTAAGTAGGGAAGGACGGAAGGTAGGGAAGACAGGAAGGACGGTAGGTAGCGAGGTACAGTAGGTAGGAAGGTAGGGAAGGTAGATAAGGCATGCATGTAGGTAGGAAGGTAGGGATAGTAAAGGGAGACTGTAGCGAGTGTATATTTACCTCTGGTTTCTCCTCTTCTCTCTGCTCTCCATCCTTTCTCTCTGTTCTGTCATGCTCCACCTCCTCTTCTCTCACTCCATCATCTTCTGGGGCTTCACTGTATGTCTGTGCGTTGTCGTGCTGTTGTCTGTCTGTGCTGTGCGTTTCTGTGTGTGGTCTGTCTTTGGTTGCTGTGTCTGTGAGATCTGTGGCTTCTATGTGAGTGAATACCGAATCATTGAGGTCTTCTTCACCTGTGTGAGGTTTATGTTTGGGTGGAGATTCTGCATGCCTGTTTGGTGTGTGCGAGTGTGTGTGAGTTAGCGACGTGGAGTGCGTTTCGGGAGTTTCAGTGTGTGACAAGTTTGGATTTGAATGTGCGGCTGAGTTCTTAGATATGTGGTCTGTGTCTGCATTAGTCTCTGTTTTAATCTGTGTCCCCTCCTCTATACCATCTTCTTGTAACGTGGTCCTGCCATCACACTTCAGAGTGTGTGGTGTCGGCCTTTCAGAAATGTCAGGGGAGGTCGGAGAGTCCACCCCGTTGGTTGTCTCAGGGACATCTTGGCCAATCACAGGGGAATGGCTCATCCCTCCTCCTGCTGAGAATATGAGAATTCTTCACCATCTTTGATGACATAACCATATCAACATCAACAGTAACGCTGCTGTAAAAATCTTTGAAGATGGCAAAAGTCCTCACTGTATGGCCAAAAAATCTTCTAAACAGACACAACATACCCGAGACACCTAGCTAGCTACGCTCGCTCGCTCGCTCATGGGTCATATAAGGACTCGTTAATACAATACAGCTGCAATACACAGCTAACTACACAACATAACGTTACATTCTGCTAGAAGAGATTCGTCCATACTTCTTGCATTGACTGGCCTAGCAGCTAACTGCATCTGCCTAGTTGCTACTTCTTTAGTTGCCTGGCATGATTTTACCAATCACCTATGACAACTTCATGTAATCGAAAAATGTCAACTATAACCCGACAAAATTGCTGTTGGATAGCTTATGGGCAAAACATTAGTTGGCCCCGCCAACAACATAAATAAAATGATCCCAAACGTCAATGTTATTAGTCAAATGCACACCGTGATGTTATTATAACCCTGTAAGAAATGCAAAACCATGTAGTCTTTAGGAACCGAAACTTTAATGACGTACGAACATAGCTAGCAAGCTAACGCCACTTCTCTAACGACAACCTAGCCTGCTTAACAGTAAAATGTTAGCTGACGTTGGCTAGTCGATTGCTACCTGTCAAAGTAGCTAGCTAGTGCTAGCTAACTTATCATACAAGAAGCCAGTTACCTAAGTTGACAAGTTAACCACAAAGGACCTCCTGTTGTCATGATGCAATATGGGAAAAGATAGTGATAGCTGCTAGGTTCTTATCACTCAAAACCGGAGGATTAGCCCATCTAGCGAGAGATCTACGTTATGCTAGAGATAATAGCTAACGTTAGCTGTGGGAGAGAAGACAGCCAGGCCTCGTTAGTTTGAGTTGGATAGTTCTAACTGAACGTGCAGGTAAAAGTTCGTCATTAAATGCAAAAACTGTCAAATAGCCTCACAGTTACTGTAAAGAAACAGTCAACTGCTCCATGTCCCTGCATTTAAAGAAACTAACAACAATAACAAACATTTAGCTGACGTTACCTCTGTAGTTCCTCCCAAAGATGAAGGTTGCCAGGAAACTGGGTCCGTCTGACTTAACTTTCGTACTAAACCTTAGCATAAGGCAAATGGCTATGGCTATGGCTATGGCTATGGCTATGGCTATGGCTATGGTTATTTAGCAGACGCCTTTGTCCAAAGCGACATACAAATAAATAACAATACAAATTAAATTAACAGTGAACAATTACAAACTAGGGAGAATAGTAATATTATCAGTAAAACAATAATTTTAAGCACTAACCTAATGAGAAATAAAACAGTGAAATGAGAATAGCAATCAAATAAGTCACTCAGTTAATTATATATAATAATAATAATAACTAAAGCATGGTATGGCTAAATTTAAGGACAATAACAAAATAAATTTCAAATTCTATCAATAGACAAATTATAACAAAACAATACTATTATACAAACCATAACACATCACAAACTCAAAGGACTAAGTGCATATTAAATAAATATGCCTTAAGACCCCTCTTAAAAGATCCAAAGCTGTTGCTGGAACGGAGAGCACTGGGCAACTCATTCCACCAACACGGAACCACTGAAGAATAGGATCTACAATTTGACCTAGCATGTATGGTTGGTCGACATAACAGACGCTCCTCAGAAGATCGCAATGGGCGGTTGGGAATGTACATCGTGATTAAAGAACTGAAGTAGCTGGGAGCAGATCCAGTCAGTGTCCTATAGGCCAGAGTGAGAGATTTAAATTTAATTCTGGCTACTATAGGGAGCCAGTGGAGAGTAACTAGGAGAGGGGTTACATGTGTCCTCTTTGGCTGATTGAAGACCAGTCGTGCTGCAGCATTCTGAATCAACTGTAGTGGTCTTAAAACACAAGCAGGTAGGCCAACTAACAGAGAATTACAGTAGTCCAGCTTGGAGATAACCATTGCCTGTACAAGAAGCTGAGTGGAATCTTGTGTCAGATAAGGTCTGATCTTCCTAATGTTGTACAGGGTATACCGACATGACTTTGCAATTGAGGCAACATGCTCAGAGAAAGTAAGTTGGTCATCAATTATGACACCCAAGTTACGTGCCGATCTGGTTGGAGTCAGTGAGGATGAATCAAGCTGGATATTGATCTGTTGGGGAATAGCTGTTTTTACTGGAAACACCAAGAGCTCAGTTTTGGAAAGATTAAGCTGAAGGTGCTGATCCTTCATCCAGATTGAAATGTCCTTCAGGCATGCAGAGATCCGATGGGAAACACTAGAGTCCTCAGGTGGGAAGGATAGGAAAAGTTGAGTGTCGTCCGCATAGCAATGATATTCAAATCCATGAGAGCGAATAATCCCACCTAAAGAAGTGGTGTAAATAGAGAAAAGGAGGGGCCCTAATACTGATCCTTGGGGGACTCCTGTAGTGAGGTCATGAGACTTTGATATCTGTCCCTGCCAAGACACGCTAAAAGAACGCCCTTTAAGGTAAGACTTGAACCAGTCAAGAGCTTTCCCAGAAATTCCCAGTTCATATAGTGTAGAAAGGAGAATGTCATGGTTAACCGTATCAAAGGCTGCAGATAAATCTAACAGAATTAACACTGATGACTGAGCAGAGGACTTAGCTACTCTCAATGCTTCAGTCACAGATAGAAGAGCAGTTTCAGTAGCAAATGGTTCCGGATATACATTTGATGTAGGGCTAGGCCTACGTTTATGAATTTGATTGTAGCCTTCGTAGGTATGTGTGTTGATATGAATAATAATACATACGAAACACACATAAAAAAAAAGCACGCATACAATTATTATTATTATTATTATTATTAGCAGTAGTAGTAGTAGTAGTAGTAGTAGTAGTAGTAGCAGTAGTATGGAAGCCTAGTAGCCTAGTAGTAGTAGTGGTAGTAGTGTAGTAGTAGTAGCAGCCTAGTAGGCTAGTAGTAGGCTAGTAGTAGTAGCCCACTAGCCTAGTAGTAGGCCTAGTAGTAGTAGTAGTAGTAGGTGTAGTGGCTAGTATTAGTAGTAGCCTAGTAGTAGGCTAGTAGTAGGCTAGTAGTAGGCCTATTAGGCTGCTGGGCTACTACTATTGCCCACTACTTTATTGTTGCCATAATTAAAGCCCTGTATGTAGGCCTGTGCACTGCTAAATGTTGTGGTTGTTTAGGTTGTTCTTATTCACATGCAGTCTTCAATATGGAATAGGCTATGCAATTTGACCTGTTCAGGTTCAATAGAATTGCCTAATAGAAACCATGGACATTCAGTCGTAATTATGGACACTGCTGGGGCTGTGTAAAAGTAGTGTTTTCTGTATAGCTTTCAGTGACCAATATTTTCCAGACTTATGCAGTAAGAAGTAGGGGAGAGCCGGGTAAGATGAACCATTTTTTCTAATGGTTTTGTTTTCAAGAGATTTTGTTTTGTAACCTACACACCAAATAAAAATTCAAAGTGTTCTACACCAACAACTCGTTGATAACTTGATAGGCTCAATAACTTAAAAGGGCACCAATTGAGGTGTAATGCATTGAATGTTGTTCTATTCACATTCTCTAACCTAACTCTATGAATGGAATCCACTTGGAGAGCACTTTTTTTTGGTACTTCATTTGCCATATGCTATGCCTTTCCACAAATTTCCTTAAGATACTGGATTTAATGTGTTTATATTTTCCAGGGGGGAAAAAAGGGTGGCTCATCTTACTCTTATGTTCAATTTACCCCGTTTCCCCCAAGACGTTGTTAAAATAACTTGAGCTTACACTTGCAATACCAGCTACAGGCCTACGGGGGCAACAAAGATATGTATCTGCCCTCCACCCTATTGTCACCCCCACTGTGTACAAGCCTATGCTGTTGAATTTATGTAAACCTTGCCTGCATGACAAACTGAAAACAGGAACCACACCCAGACCATAGTAGATCTGTCACAGTTTGACACACAACACTCTTCCCTAGCGAGTGTCAAATGAATTTTATGATGGATTCAGTGGTGGGTTATCCCTATTTCAAAGTCAAACAAACTGACATCATTTCATCCATAGCTTGTTTGATTCCAAGCTTGGCTTAGCTTTATGGAGACACACCCATGGAACACCAACTCTCTCTCTCTCTCTCTCTCTCTATCTGTTGGTTTTTCTCTCTCTTGCTATCCTCTATCACGCACACACACACACACACACACACACTCACACACACACACACACACACACACACACACACCGAGCAGCTGTACCCTGTGACAGATCTGGCCTGGGTGTCTCTCTCCCTGCATGTTCTCAGCTTCTATCTGGGGAGATCAAAGCCCTCGTCTCTCAGCCTCCTGAAGGGGCTGGCGTGCCGGCGGGCCCTCTAGGCACCAGTGTCCCGGAGCCCCAGCGCCAGTGGCTGTCACACGCACAGAGCGCCTTTTGTGTGCTCACTTCCTCCTCATTAGTGAGCCGTCCCTGGCAGCCGCCCGCATTGCACACCCACCCCGTGCCAAATGCTGCTTATTATTCATCTGTTTGTGTATAAATATGTGCCGTGCATGAGGTCCCTCGGGTGAAACACACACAGTGTCGGAGAGGAGACAGAGGAAGAGACAGAGAGAGAGAATTAGAGTGGGGCGCAGGGGTGGTGCTGGTGGTGCTGGTGCTGGTGGGGTGGGTGCGGAAGTTCATACTCTCCATTTCACACACCGCAGACTCTGAAAAGAAGAGGGAATGCCGCCAAAAAAACAGACGCAGAGAGGCACCCACTTTTGTGGGGAGGAAATAATTGAAAACACTTTATTTCGTTCACAGAGTCACTGCAGCAAATAAAAGATGTTAAAAGTGTATGGCAGGGTGATGGAGTGGGGAGGGGACTGGACAGGACACAGCCATCTTGAGGAGAATTACATCAGCGAGAGGATGACATGCACACATATGTGGGATAATCTACAGTTAAAACACTCCATCCTGTGTCAAAGGAGAGATTATTGGGTGGTCGGAGTCACGTCATTCAGCCCCCTGTGTATGCACTCACACACATAAGGAAAGGCACACACACACACACACACACACACACACACACACACACACACACACACACACACACACACACACGCACACGCGCACACACATCTAAACATACATACAGTTCACAAAGGCAGACACACACAGACATACACAGACACACACACACACACACACACACACACACACACACACACACACACACACACCCCTCCCTCTCCATCTTACCTCTTTTATGTGGTTAGAGAAGCAGGCAGCATTTTTTAATTTCCTCCTGCTCTCAAAGCCTGGATTTTCAGGCTTCTTCAGAACCCTAAATCCCATTTTCTTTTTTCTCTCTCTTTTTATCAATAAAAGGTGCTTCCTTTTGAGTTACAATGCAATACAGAATTGCTCAGCAGACATGAAAGGAAGCCAGCACCAATGATCTTGAGAAACCAGGTAGCGCTCAACCCACCCACATTCACTGTGGCCAGCCGAACATCAGGGATTATCTTTCAGCCTGTGGTGCTGTAGGCTACTTATGTTTCACAAAGACAAACCTGGACTGGACTGATTCTTTTTGTTCATCATTTGCAAAAGCATGCCATCCAATCACCTTTGAAGCTTATATAAAACTGAACACCCTCGCCACTTTGCCATCACATTCAACAACAAGTGTAATAAGTATAACACGTTCTAACAGCTGACATTCCCACGTTTCCACTAAAAACAAGCCTTTTTGTTTTCTTTTTTGAGTCATGAATAATCACAGGAAATATGAAAGAAAAAGAGAAATAAATACAAAAAACAGTTAAATAAGAAAAAGTACGTACATTTCAGCATAATACATTTGTGTGTGTGTGTGTGTGTGTGTGTGTGTGTAACATGTCAGAGAAGAGAAGATATTGTGCTTTTACTTTACACCCCCAGTCTCTTCAGGGTCAGCCCAGGACGCGCCCCGACTTCTCTTGAGTACAATCTTCATGGTTTCTCCTTGGCTCTTGGCTCTCAGATGGGACGGATACGGTCTCTCTTTGAGCGTGATTTGTGTTTTTTTTTCCCAGTCTCTACGGCCCACTCACGCTGGCCACGTCCTTTAGACTTCACCTACAGTCCTTCAAAATCCGCTGCTTAGCAACCGGGCGCCACAAGGCGATCCTTCGTCGAGCACAACTCTAGTCCATCAGCTTAAGTGTGTGTGCTTGTGTGGTCGGTGATGAGCATGTGCAAAGTGTGTGTATTCCTTGTTGTGTGTGTGAGGGCATGTCGAATACTGATGTTTGTTTACATATCTGTATTTGGATGTATGCCTCTGTACAGTATATTTGTGTAGTGTGCGTGTGTGTGTGTGTGTGTGTGTGTGATTAGGTGGGTGTGTTTGTGTCTTGTATTTATATGTCAGTGTGAGTGTGTTTGTGTGTATCTGTCAGCGTGTGTGTTTATATGTCTGTGTGTGTATGTGTGTGCTTTTATGTCAGTGTGTGTGTGTGTGTGTGTGTGTGTGTGTGTGTGTGTGTGTGTGTGTGTGTGTACGTGTGTTAGAGAGAAACCAACTTCATCGTGAGCGCTATGTACTCCTGGGCTGTCTCTGAGCAGAAGTTGGTGCCTTGCTCCTGTTCTTCCTCCCTCTTCCCTCTCCTCCTCCTCCTCCTCCTGCCGACCTCCCTCCCTCCCTGTGCCGGTCACCCCTCTTGCGCCCGCGGTGGCGCTCCCGCTCCCGGTTACCATGGCGCCGCTGGCTGAGCTCCCTACAGCGCTGCTTCAGGTCGCCCGGGTGAATCAGCGACATCACATCCTGGAACCAGGACTGGGTGGAGCCAGGGGCGGGGATGGACACCAGGGCGGGACCAATCACTTTTAAGTGAATGGTGACTGCTGTCCAATGGAAGCCATGCTCCTCCAGCTGGCAGTGGTACACACCCCCATGGACAAGCTCTGCCCTCGGGATGAGGATCCCCCTGTCAATCACCACCAGCTTCTCCCCGGACGTCACCTTCAAAGCAACAGGAGAGAGTGAGGAGAACCTTCCATCTCATCAACAGAATACACAACGATACAACTTCTATTCTCCCTGAACTTCACCTTCAACTTCAGATAACAGGAAAGAGTGGGAGAGGATGTTTGAGATCTTTGAGAATGCATGTTTCAAAGTGTCAGACCTGTGTGTTGTAGAGAGACCTGCGTAGAGGTTGTGTAGACAGTGCATGGTCTACCTGATGGAGTTCAGCGCTGTTCTCTCCTGTTTCCTTCAACCAGGTCACAGAGGCATGATGGGACTTTGGGAGACACTCCAGGTAAGTGCTGTTTCCCACGGCAACCACTATCGACCTCCTCTCTGTCTCTACCTGCAGCCCAGCTACACACAAAAGAGATACATTTCTACTTCAATTTCAGTACCATGAGACAGGACAAGTCAGTAAGACACTTTTAACCCACCACGCTAAGGAGCATACGCTTTCAGTTGGTTTATTTGTCTGCTTTTCTAACTGTAGTATTACAGAGAAAAGCATTGGCCCAGTTTGCATGAAAGGTGGTTGAGAGGTCGAAAGCATGGACCAAGGAAGAACCTATTACATTTTGGGGAGGATTCATGAATCATTTTTCCCTTTCATTAAGGTTTGCGAGACAGGGCATTTGGCCTTGGGTGAGGTCTGCGCTCTCCTAGCTGCCTTCTATTTATATTACACGTTAAAAAACAGCAGGAATTGACCCAAAGTGCCCTCCATTAACCACCACCATTAACATTGAGAGTTGACTGAGCTTTATAGGGCCTTCGTCCTCAGAGCCGAAATCCCCAGGCCACTGTCTCTCACCTCCTTCCACAGTTACACACACCGCTTTTTTTTTTATAGAGGTCACATGTGTCCTTCATTGCAAGCTGTGAATCTCTTTACTGCTTTGAGTTTGAACACAGCCTTCTTGGCAGCACCAAAAAACCTCACAAAAAGAAATATATCGTCGGGTAGAAATTTGATGTAAATTGAAAGCATGCAGCATGACAGCAGACTAAAAGCAGATTCATATGCTCTGATAAAAAGCCAACGGTCATACACTAGTGATGCGCTGCACACATTTGGTTTCACAGATTGCGATGGCGCTTTTGGCTTCTCTTCCTCCCTAACAGCGGTTGGTGGGTGAGTCACTGCAGCCAGCCGCTACAGGAACACAGATGACAACTAATCGCATTAGAAAATCCTTCCAGACACCAGAAAATAAACAGTCTATAATAAGGAGAGGGGGAAAAACAAAACACAGGACTGACTACCAGCGAGTGATCTGTAAGTAAATAAAAATAAACAAAAACAAATGCCTCCCTTGCGCAGTCGTGACGGCTCACACGGGGAAGAGACTCTGGAGAGCTGTAATTATCGCCATCTGTGCTCCTCGCTATCAAGTTCTTAATTAGTCATGATTGACGGACTACATGTGGGCTGCCTACAGTATTGGCAAAGGGTTACAGCAAAGGCTGGTTGGCTTTCTGTTGCGGTTTATGAAGCTTATCGGATAATATCATGGTATCAGTCAAGCGTGCCTTTAGCCTTTTAAGCAAATCGAATCAAACAAATTGCCCTTTTATGTGGATTTGGCCTTTTCTATCAGCTAGATGAAGGGAAAATCTGTAATAGATTTGGGCCTGATGAGGGCTGTAACAGTTCTGGAATCGTATGCTGTTGCATGTGTGATGCTTGCGGGTGACTGTGAGGGCAATTGAATACTATTGAGACCTCTCTGCTCTCACTGTTCGTGCTTTACCTAACATCCATGCATCTCTTCCCATTGTGCTCTAGATTTCCCTCAGGGATGAATAAATGATCTATATATCCATACATCGATAGTATCTGTGCTTTCCTTTAAAATATATAGTATTTCTTACTTATTACTATCCTTCTATATTGTCTGCAGTTTCCTTATGTTGCCCTTAGGGCTCAGAGTGCATGGTTTTCTCTCTGCTGCTTACTGTATGTACTGTACTGTATAGGGCAGCGGTGATAGTAAGGCTTTACTGGACCTGTCTTGGCTTGAAATGGCAGTCAGATAGTCAGATGGTCATTCAGACAGCAGCACTCACCTCCTTGTCTGACACACTGATTGAGAGGATCCCCTGCATCTTCCACCTGCCGGGTGTTTCTCCTGCACACATCACACACAACATGGGTGTTACAGTGAGCCTGAAGAGACTACCTTGTTGAACATGTGTGTGTGTGTGTGTGTGTGTGTGTGTGTGTGTGTGTGTGTGTGTGTGTGTGTGTGTGTGTGTGTGTGTGTGTGCATGCCAGTGTAAATATAGCATATATATTGTGTATTATGTATTATATATAGTATATATACTGTATATACACACACACACACTATAGTGTAAATATAGTATACTGTATACTGTACACTGTGTGTGTGTGTGTGTGTGTGTGTGTGTGTGTGTGTGTGTGTGTGTGTGTGTGTGTGTGTTTGAGCGGACCCCTCACCTGCGTGCGATGGGCATGTAGGGGCTGCATGCGTGTCCGTCCCAGGTGCAGTAGGGGTCTCTGGCCAGGCAGCACTCTGGACACGCCTGTCCGTACAGCTCACACTGGAATAGTCCCAGCTGGGCCACCCCCTCCGCCGCCCCTACAAACAGCCACTGCTATTCATACACACACACACACACAGGCACACAAACACATACACCACACACACACACACACACACACACACACACACACACACACACACACACACACACACACACACACACACACAGA
This sequence comes from Sardina pilchardus, assembly GCF_963854185.1. Classification (NCBI taxonomy): domain Eukaryota; kingdom Metazoa; phylum Chordata; class Actinopteri; order Clupeiformes; family Clupeidae; genus Sardina; species Sardina pilchardus. The sequence continues at coordinate 358,956 of NC_085000.1, read as the reverse complement.
CACACACACACACATGCAAACATATACACACACACACATAGAGGGAAATACAGAGTACAGTGTCAATAAAAACTAATTTAGAAAGACAGCACTAAAATACATATCCACCTATAGTAGGCTGTGTATTCCTATGACCAACCAATGACATTATATGTACAGTCATTGTGACCAACCTAAACTCCCACAGAACCTTATTATAGGATTATTATAGAATAAAAATGCACCACAACACAGACAGCAAGACACACACACCCAAGGCACAGATGAGGGCATGAACATATAATCATAGCCTCGATTCGTTCCTCAAGGACTTCCAAACTTGTTGCTATGACGACCAAGCGAACACACTCTGGCACTCATTAATGGTGTGAATCTGCATCTCGAACGTCTTTTATCACATACGTGACACTATGGGGGCACAATGTGATTCCCAAGACACCTATGTGCCAAAACGTGTGTGTGAATTTGTGTGTGTGTGTGTGTGTGTGTGTGTGTGTGTGTGTGTGTGTGTGTGTGTGTGTATGTGTGTGTATGTGTGTGTGCGTGTATGCGCACGCGCGTGCAGTGCACATCTGTATGTAAAACCTCACCTTGTTCTTAGACAATGTCATGGCAGTCACAGGCGATTTCTGCTGAGGGTTAAGAGAGAGAGAGAGAGAGAGAGAGAGAGAGAGAGAGAGAGAGAGAGAACGAATCTAATAAGAATAGCCAGTTGAAAGAAAATAGCCCTTCAAATGTAATGACCAGAGAGACTATCTGAGCTGTAGATTTAGATCACAGAAAACATAATAACATTTGACAAACAATCTTATAAGGAGCATAATCACTTCACCGGAGATAACTCATCTAGTGTGCTGGCCAGAGACTATCTGAGCGGTAGCTGAGGTCAGTCCTAAGGGCCTCTCTCTCAGTGGACATTTCCTGTAGTTAGTGGAGTGTGTGTGTGTGCATGTGTATGTGCATGTACAATGTACATAGATGCGTGTGTGTGTGTGTGTGTGTGTGTGTGTGTGTGTGTGTCTCTCTGTGTGTGTGTGTGTGTGTGTGTGTGTGTGTGTGTGTGAGAGAGAGAGAGAGACATCGCCTGTAGTTACCTTAAAGACCTGCATCTGTTCCAGAGTGATGTCCTGACCATGCTCTCTGGGCAGAGGGATGGACTTCAGCACCAGCCCTGAGTCTGGAATACACACACAACGCATACAGTATCAGTGTGTGTTTTAACACAGCGCAACGCATACAGTATCAGTGTGTGTTTTAACACAGCGCAACGCATACAGTATCAGTGTGTGTTTTAACGCAGCGCAACACATACAGTATCAGTGTGTGTTTTAACACAGCGCAACGCATACTATATCAATGTGTGTTTTAACACAGCGCAACACATACAGTATCAGTGTGTGTTTTAACACAGCGCAACACATACAGTATCAGTGTGTGTTTTAACGCAGCGCAACACATATCAGTGTGTATTTTAACACAGCGCAACACATATCAGTGTGTGTTATTACGTGACCATGAAGTGCGTTGTACAACATCATAACACTGACCACAAGGATTCCCCAGATACAGTATGTACCTTACATTTTTACTTTCATGTTAAATGGACATTTTTCACTACTTGCACACTCATGTATGCAGCATTCACACACTTACGCAGACAAAAACACACACAAACACACACAGACACACACACACACACACACACACACACCTGTGCCGATGAAGAGGACATCATACTGTCCATCCACAGCCTCCACCCTGTCCACCAGCAGCCGGGTGAATTTATAAGCCACGCCCACTCTTATGACTAAGGGCCGCCCACCCAGCGGAAGCACCGCCTCCTGCATCAGAGGGTGGGTGCGGCTGAAGAAGATAACGTCATCAGGGTACTCGCGAGTGGACCGATAACTCCCATAGGTGCTGCTTGGACACTACAGGAACATAGACATAGAGATATTCGGTTATTATGTGATGATGTAATAATGGAATAATACATCTCTTTCCAGGTCCAACGGCTTTCAGACTCACATATGCAGTAAAATAAACAATTATTTTCCGCTATTCTGACTAGCCTTCAAGAGAATTGTCATCTTACTTACTTGTTGCCTCAACCTAATCAAATCCGACTTCTCACAGAAGCCTGGACGTTACCCTCGAATATATCATCTGGCTGCACAGCTGCAGTTATTATTCTGTTAAAGTTTAGCCATTTTATTTTAAGCTTGCTAAAAGTGAGGTGATGATGACAAAGTTTACAAGTTGCAAAAACCATCTGGCTGCACTAGTAAACGTCTTTTCACAAAAAAGCTGTCGGCCTGTGACGTCGGACTTAGAACTGAATAGCTAAGAGACCACTGGTCAGTTACTGACACTATACCACAATAAATTAAGATATTTTTTACCATTCACATAGCAGTACAGTACAGATGTAAATGGATGGTTCCATGGAGAGTCAAAACGACGAAAATCAGGCGAAAGTTTGCCTCAATAGTTCTTTGAAACATTGAAAAAAGCTCTTCTATGGCATCGCTCTGAAGGACCGGTACTGGCCCGATTATTTTTTTAGAGTGTATATTGCTATTTTATATAATGTCCAATATAATATATGTATAAGGTAATAGTATAGGAATATATATGCATTGTATAGGTAATGGTATGAAATATAATACTTACAGTCCCTGGTCTTGGAAAGGGCACCCGGCCTGTAAACTCGGCCCATTTGTACTGCGGTCCATCCCTGTGATAAAAGTTGCCTTTGAAGGCTCGGGCCACATCCTGCATGCGGTACACACACACCGCCGAACCATTCAACACATCACTGGCACAGAGAGGGAGAGAGAGAGAGAGAGAGAGTCAATTAAATGGATATTTTTTGAAATCCTAATTTCAGGGTGTTTTCACATGTAGTCTGTTTGAAGAGAACTGAACTCACTAAAACTGAAGTTCACTAAAAGATGACCAGAAAGTGGGCCAAAACAAAAGGGACTTGGTTCATTTTGTGTTCACATTGTGAAAGAGGATTCAGATCTACTGAAGGCCTATCAAATTGGATCACGACACCAATTTTTGGTTATGATAATTATTTCAGCCTGATAATGAATGATGATGAAAATACATAACTAACCCAGAGCAACTACACAGCCCATGATCCGAAGCAGGTCTGAGAGCCACAGAGAGGGTATAGTGTGAACATAAAGACAACTGAGGCCCCATCAGAGCTGACATGCACCAGAATGAGATCTGTGTCCTCTTTCAAATTAACCCACAGTGTGAAAACAAGATGAACTTGTTTGTCCTTTTTCTGGTCCCCTTTTAGAGGACTGAGTTTGGTTCTTTCACAGGGGACTATATGTGAAAACAACATAAAACTATTCAAAACATGGTCAGTCAATTAAACAAAACCCTTAATTTGAAACCTCATCAATTCCGAGAAACCTAAAATACAGGGTATACAGTATACAGTGTACTTCATTATCGACATGCATGTATATACAAGATCGTAATTAGAGTTGCCGTTTGTGTTTGCAACTCATAACAATGCACGAACATGAGCAATGAATGGAGTTAAAGCCTACAATCACTCAAAGCATGTAGACTGACACTTGGTCAAGGTTTTGGAATACCAATAAAAAGCCCCAGCATAGAATAGGCTTGGGTTTTCAAGGCTAGTGGCTTTGCAGCACTGGTCTGAGATCAGTCTCAGAGTACACTAGGCCATTCATCTTCAGTTCAAACGATTGTTGTGCCAATAGGGAAGTAGAAAATTGTGAAACATAATACTTCCAATGTCAGCATTTCCACTTGTCAAGGAGCCGGGCACCACCCATGATATTCAGTCCCAGAATCAATATGTTCATAAATATTCAGGGTGCCCACACACATACACACACACACACACATATTTTCCTTGGTGCCGCATTAACACAGTTGACCTCTGCCAAACACTTGCATAGTGGGTACAGTGGTACAGTTTGTCATCGTGATTTGTTTAGAGAATTACTGTATCTGTCGTGCCATCTAAAGGTCTGAATCTGGAAAATATGAACAAGTGCTGCCTCCCCACCCTTGGACACACACACACACACACACACACACACACACACACAAGCACACACACATGCACACACACCAGTGCACACACCCTTGGACACAAATTTAAAACATGACTTCATTCTACCCTCCTCTGTGAAGCATCATGAGTGACCATGTGTGTGTGTGTGTGTGTGTGTGTGTGTGTGTGTGTGTGTGTGTGTGTGTGAGTGAGAAAGAGAGAGCGTGAGAGAGTGAGAGAGAGACAGACAGAAAGAAAGACAGTACGATAAAGACAGCTCAGACCCAGCTAAACTTTATGTCTTCACTATGTCACACCACCAATCACTTTATAAACACTTCATAAAAGTCTCAGCACAACTCATGATGTGATTGTAGTTATTTCCAGCAACACCACGACTGGTAAGGGTGTTGCCCCCTCATGTCACCCACAGGGGGTGCTGTGGACTTAGAGAGTCTTCTCTGGCCACCACTTAATGCTCCCAACAGCTGACCCTGGTCAGTTGGCTGCCATTATTGTCCCATGCTGAATACTACTCTGTCTGGCCATGATTAAGTTATGGAGTGGAGTGGCATGTAATAGAGTGGAAATCCATGCCACTGGGTAAATATATACACTCACAGTGGTGGGTTGGGAGCCAGCTGAGGTCAGAGTGTGAGTGTGTGTGTGTGTGTGTGTGTGTGTGTGTGTGTGTGTGTGTATGTGTGTGTGTGTGTGTGTGTGTGTGTGTGTGTGTGTGTGTGTTTGTGTGTGTTTGTGTTTGTTTGAGTTTATATGTGTTTATGCGGTGCGTGCATGTCTGTATGTGTTTGTGTAGAGGTGTGTTTGTGTACATGTGTGTGTCTGTGTGAGTGTGTGTGTGTATATAGAGGTGTAGGTGTGTGTGTGTGTGCACTGTATAATTATATATATAGGAGAAGGTGTGTGTTTGTACATGTGGCGTGTGTGTGTGTGTGTGTGTGTGTGTGTGCTTGTGTGTATGAGTGTGAGAGCATGTGTGAGCCCACCTGGTGGTCGTGAGGAGGCTGTAGATGAGAGGGTTTTTCTTGTCCCTGCTGTTATGTGGTGTGTGTGTGTATGTGTGTGTGTGTGTGTGTGTGTGTGTGTGTGTGTGTGTGTGTGTGTGTGAACCCACCTGGTGGTCGTGAAGAGGCCGTAGATGAGGGGGTTTTTCTTGTCCCTGCCGTGCTGGATGAAGATGTCCTCTGTGATCCAAAGAGACAACATAACACAGGAGATGAAATATTAAACACCACTGAAACAGCTCCCGCGGGGAGCAGAGAGCTTTGTGTGTGTGTGTGTGTGTGTGTGTGTGTGTGTGTGTGTGTGTGTGTGTGTGTGAGAGAGTGTTTCTGAGGGAGACAGATTGAATTTCTGTCGGCAGGTGGCCTCCTCATCGAGTGGCAGGAGTGCCTCTGCATGTGACTAATAGCAAGCGTCTCTTGAGGGAAATATGGCTGTGAGATTGTATGTATCTAATGAAGTCTCCCTTTGATATTATGGATGACTGGTAGACTGTGATAAAGTCCAGTGTCTCCATGTTGAGCCCCACTGGGCGTCTACACAATGCCTCTCCATGGCAACCTGGATTTAACCCAACCAGAGAGCACCACACTGTCTTCCTCGAGGAACTCCCCCACTGTGGTTTACATCTTCATACAAAACATGGACACAACACACACACACACACACACACACACACACACACACACACACACACACACACAGGAACACACACACCAATACACTCCCACTCCCATACACTCCCACTGACATACAAACACACATACAAACAAACACACACACAAATGCCAACATGTATGAAAGAGCCAATCTATTTAGCATATTGAAGATCAATGAGGTGACCTAAACTGATTTACACGGTGCGCCTTTCCCAACATAGACTCAGTGTTAATGTAGTGTTATTTCTATAGGGAAGCTTCCTTTATACATTACAAAGACCTATATCTGTCAGGACCGGTTTTCCCCTCTAATAGTTTCAATCTCACACTAAACAGGAACAATTATTTAACACGCTAAAGTGCTTAACAAGAGCACTCATGTTTGCAAAACAAGCACAGTCTTTCTCTCTTCTCCCTCTCTTTTCCCCTAAACTCTCCAACTCACCCCTTCTTTCTCTTGTTCTCTCTCTCTCTACCTCTCTCTCTCTCTCTCTCTCTCTCTCTCTCTCTCTCTCTCTCTCTCTCCCATCTTTGTTGTCATGCGGGGCACACCAGAGCATATCCATGCTCTCACATTCCAGGCGATCCAGCAGCTTCAAGTGTGTGATGGGATCGGCCATGGCCCATCTGAAGGCCTGATTTCATCATCGGACATCGACACACACATACACACACACACACACACATACACACACACACACACACACACACACACACACACACACACACACACACACACACACACACACACACACACACACACACACACACACACACACACACACACACACACACACACACACACACACACACACACTGTGCAAATTCACATGGTAAGATCAACTCGGAGATGTATGAACATGTACACACACACACACACACACACACACACACACACACACACATACACACACACACACACACACACACACACACACACACACACACACACACACACACACATATATACTGTACAGCAGCACACAGAGGCACATGCACATACTTGATACTTGCAGTCATGTATACAAGCACCATGAGACTTGTGTAATGTTTTGGCGCTCTATAAGTGAAATAAATTTGAAATTGAAATTGAAATTGAAATTGAATTGAATTGAATTGAATTGAATTGAATTGAATTGAATTGAATTGAATTGAATTGAATTGAATTGAATTGAATTGAATTGAATTGAATTGAATTGAACTGAATTGAATTGAATTGAATTGAATTGAATTGAAATTGAAATTGTGTTAGTGTACACACTGGCACAATGCAAAAGCATACACACTCTCTCTCTCTCACACACACACACACACACACACACACACACACACACACTGCACTGCACTGAAGAGGGCAAGTATGGTGTTGGTATTTTCTTGGACCTATCCTAAGCCTTTGACACCATTGACTTTGATATCTTGCTGGATAAATTACATCACTATGGTATCAGAGGTTTAGCACTTGAATGGTTCAGAAGTTATCTATATGAGCCATAACTCTACCTGTAAGCCCATCATCTTTGGGGTCCCCCAGGGTTCTATTTTGGGGCCACTCTTATTTATCCTATATATAAATTATTTAGTAAATTCTTCTAAAATATTCTATAAAATCATTTTTGCTGACGACACAAATTTGTTCACATCTCACAGGAACCCTCTTATTTCACAAGACATAGTGAACTCTGAGTTAATCAAAGTGAACTCCTGGTTTAAATGTAACAGACTGTCTTTAAATGTCAGCAAAACAAATTTCATGTTATTTATCAAATTTCATGCTATTTAAACCTAAAAACAAACCTAACCTAACACTGGTCACTGCCTCATTTAAATCAATGGGCAGGAAATAAAAAGAGTGCATGCCACTAAATTCCTAGGGGTCTATATTGACGACTCTGTCAACTTTAAATGTCATATTGACCATCTTGTAAACAAACTGTCCAAGTATGTTGGCCTGTTTTACAAGATCAGACACTTCCTTCCACTGTCTGCCCTTCTTACATTGTACAAAACTCTCTTTGAACCTCATCTTAATTACTGCAATGTGATATGGTGCAACACCTTTTGTAGCCATCTTCCTATATCTAATATAAATATTGTCACTTCATGGACCACTGGGATGTATGTGTATGATTGTATGTGTATGTAAGGTAAGAATGTATGTTAAGTGTTTTGGTGTACTATGTATGCTCTTACTGTACCATTACCTTTTCTATGATCTTTGGGCCCCCGCCTATAAGCTTTCCTAGCTTCCTTGGGGGACCCATTCACTTTACCTGTTTTAAGTTTATAACCCTACTGTAATATTTTGTTTGAAGTGGTATTGTGAATAAACTAAACTAAACTAAACACACACACACACACACACACACACACACATGCCTGAGCCATTCTCTCATGGCCAGAACAGTAGGGGAGAGGCAGCGTGTGCTGTGGGCTCCAGCAGCCGTGGAGGAGCCGCACATCAGCATAGTTGCAGCATGAGCACTACAGTAAAGTGGGGAAAACCACACAGAGCAGCTGAGCTGGAGAGGAGATTTCCCCTCCTGTAATCCCGCTCAACTACCTCTCTCTCTACTCTCACTCTCTCTACTCTCTCTCTCTCTCTACTCTCTCTCTCTACTCTCTCTCTCTCTCTACTCTCTCTACTCTCTACTCTCTCTTTCTCTACTCTCTCTTTCTCTCTGTGTCTCTCTCTCTCCTCTCGCTCTCTCTCTCTCTTTTCAAGCCTTCTGCATTGTGTCTCTCTCTCTCTCTCCCTCAATCCCTCCCTCTTCTTGTCTCTTTGTTTCTCTCTCTCCACTTTGCTGCATCTCTTTCTCTCTGCCTCCTGTTCTTTTTTTCTCTCCCTGGAGGGCTCTCGATGTGTCCATTTCCCCCTAACAAAAGGGTCTGTTCTTCTTGACGAGAGATAGTTTTGTCTAGCCCTCACTAACAACTTCAAACACACACACACACACACACACACACACACACACACACACACACACACACACACACACACACACGTACACCCGCATGGTGCCCGCTCCAAAAATCCTCCAATCACTCTCTCTGTCTCTATTTTAGCCCTCCTGCAGCCCCTATAACCACTAACTTCCTTCCCCTCCTCTCCTCCCTCCATATCCCTCTATCCCACATCATGAGACAGGATGAGGGTGCCATCTCACCCACCATCGTCCTAAACACACACACACACACACACACACACACACACACACACACACACACACACACACACACACACACACACACACTCACACACACTCACACACACACTCACATTCACACTCACAAAATCCCCGGACTTTGAAAAACAACTATAAAACAGACCAAAACTATGAGGATTTTTTCAGAAAAATGTTAATCACTCAGAAACCACTTTTATAGTCCATATTCATCACAGTGAAGACATTAACAATCAAACAGACAATAAAAAAAATGTTAACTGCATAGAAACCACTTGCATAGTCCATATTCATTACAGTGGCAACATCAAACATTACAGTGAAGACATTAACAATCAAACTCTGACAACTCTTACAAGTACAATGTCCTGAACTTCACCTCAGACTCCACGTAAACACAAACACACACACACACACACACACACACACACACACACACACACACACACACACACACACACAAACACACACACACTCACACACACACACAAATACTTTCGCACGCAGACCTATACACACACACTAATGACATAGTACAATGTGAGGAATTCAGACAAAGTATGTGGGGAAGATTGATGCTCTCGCCATCTCATCTAACATTAACAACCTCCACCGCCATCTCATCTAACGTCAAGCACCAGCTCCACTGCCAGAGAGCCGTGTCCTTGTCCATCTCAAAGCCTCACACACACTCTCTCAGCTCTCAGCTTGACCTCAGCACATCCCCTGCACTCTCTACCCTCTCTTTCTTTTTTCTCTCTCATTCTCATTCTCTCTCTCATTCTCTCTTTCTCTTTCCCCCTCTCTCTCTCCATATATTTGCTTTTTTTTCTCTTGCTTTCTGCCATCCCTCCATCTTTCTACACCCTTTCCTCCCCTACCATCTTTCTCCTCTTCCTCTCTCTCTCTCCTATCTGTGTTGGACAAACTGAGCATGTAGCACTTTGTGTACAAGAATGTAATAAAGGGCTTTTGAAATGCTCAATTCTCTCTTGTATCTGTATGTCTATCTTAAATGATCTATTTCTCTCCACCATTTGTCCTTCTGCCCTCTCTCCTCTCTCTTTCTCTATCAATCCATCTGCACCTTCATTTGGCCATCTGTCCATCTTGCTGTCTCAAATTCAAACCCAATGAGATTTATTGGCACAAAACCATCATTGCAACCTCTCCCTCTCACTTCCTTTGCTTCTCTCTCTCTCTTTCTCTATCTGTCTCATTTCTTTTGCTGTTCTATCTCTTCCTCTCTCACACACACACACTCTCTCTCTTTCCCCTTTGCTGCACTCTCTCTCTCTCTCTCCCCCCCTCAGGTGAACGCCTAAAGACCCTGCTTGCCCCAGGCTTTACAGGCCGGTTGCTGTGGCTGGCCCACTGTTATGAAAACTCCGACGCCAAACTGCCTCCAGATGTGAGAGATGAGAGAGACCATGCCTGAACCACTTCAAGAGGACAGAGGTTCGTCCAGACACAGATCAGGCCATGCGTGAGGTAAAGCTGGGCACAGTGACTTTTTAACATGTACACACACACACACACACACACACACACACACACACACACACACACACACACACACACACACACACACACAGACACAAACACATGCACACAGATATACACAAACATACACACACAAACGCACACACACATGTAAAATGCCCCTGAAAAGACAGGGCAGCTGGCCGCAGTGTGTGTGTGATGGTACGGAGAGCCTGTAATTGCGCAGCCACAGCAGACTGCTTCCAGACCACGGCTCTGGCCAGAGGAGAGATGGAGTGGGTGAGAGGGGAGAGAAGGAGACATGGCTGCCTCCTCTCGCATAACAAAGATACACGCACATCCACACGTACACACGCACATGCATAAACATGTACGCGCACACACACACACACACACACACACACACACACACACACACACTCACACACACGCACGTACACACGTACACGCACACATGCATAAACATGCACCCACACACACATGCATAAACAAATACACAAAGGGGATGTGCTCCCCCCCTCTTACACAAACACACACACACACAAAGTACAGACAAAAAGACTGAACTGAAAGTCACAACTCAAACACACAGACAGTAACACACTAACATGCTGTAGAAGCTTTAGTGCTCTCTTTCAACATCACACTCATCCACATCAAACAGGTTGGCTATATATATAGACCGAGTGGAACAGTAGCTAATAATTGCGTCAGATGGATGGGGATAACCAGACCTCAAGACCTCCCAGTGTCCATTACTACCTCCTGAGGCACACTAATGACAAAACCACACACACACACACACACACACACACACACACACACACACACACACACACACACACACACACACACACACACACACACACACACACACACACACACACACACACACACACACAGCTTCTCCAACACAACATACCACAGATCATACAAACACACATAAACAGCCTTTCAAACGAACAGTCAATTTAAAACACACACACACACACACACACACACACACACACACACACACACACACACACACACACA
>NC_085000.1:335000-342500 GCF_963854185.1 Sardina pilchardus | reverse complement strand
AGAGAGAGGGAGAGAGAGAGACAGAGAGAGGGAGAAAGAGAGGGAGACATGGAGAGACAGGGAGAGAGAGAAAGACAGGGACAGAGAGGGCACGAAGGGCTGCATATTTTGCTACTTAAGTCCAAAAGCTTTAAACAGCAGTAGCCATTTTGATGTAGGCCAATGTATTAGACCAGGTTCCATGTCTAATGTACATTTTAGACCAGGTTCCATGTCTAATGTACGTTTTAGAGCAGGTTCCATGTCTAATGTACGTTTTAGAGCAGGTTCCATGTCTAACGTACATTTTAGAGCAGGTTCCATGTCTAATGTATGTTTTAGAGCAGGTTCTTTGTCTAATGTATGCTTTAAACTAGGCTACCTGGGATTGTAGGCCAAGCATGCACTGAAAAGTGTTCTTATTTGTAGACTGTCTGCTACTTGACCATCCACTCTTATAAAATAAAGAAACGTTAATACATCTAATCCATGATATGGTTGCAATCATATTTGGCCATTTAGTGTTAAAATAAGCAATGTTTATGCATGGACTGGATCTCCTATTGAGTCGCTAGGGTGCATCCCTGACCACTGATCACATGCTTTCTTTAGAGGATGTAGCCTATGGGTAACACAGAGCATATACATACAGTATAGGTGTTTTTGACATAGCATCAGTATGGTTATCTCTTCACATTTTGTGACTATTTCTTAGTCATTTGGAATTATACTTACAAAAATAACTCTACACATCCCCGTTAACATGAGGGAATACAGAGAAAGAACCAGAACTACTATAGCAAGCAGGACAAAAGCTGTGAGTGCATGACAGACTGTGGACATGAGTGGCTGCACAGACAGGTGCATTCTGGGTGATGTAGTTTGGTGTACCTTGAGGAAGATGCTGGTGGGGAGGAAGGCACAACGCGGGTTGAAGGCGCCGGTGCCACACACGTACAGATGGGTGGCGTTGTACGGCTGGAGCACTCGTAGGAAGTTGCCACACTCCAGCTGTGCAGAAAGGAAGCACAGGAAGTGGTTAAGCGGCGGGCCTGACGCCCAGCCAAAACACTGCTATTCATTTATCCAGCAGGGCTGACCGAGGCTCGTCTAGGACTCTCCAATTACACACACCTACTGAGAATTCCCCAGGCCGGACACCATCTGAGACGCCTGCCATTTAGTCAATGTATCAGCTGAAGTTAGGCAAGCGGTTAATAATTAAACAATGCGTCTGAGAGAATAGCTTTCAAAGGAAAATGTGGCCAACTCAAAGCAAGAGCATTTCCGCAGTACAGGGTGTTGTCCACGGATAGGGCACATGAGGAGAGGTAGTGGGTATGTGGGTGAGGCTCTCTGGGGCCTGGCAGGTGTGCTGCCCTGACGTGGGTGAAATGGGAGAGATGTTGGGTCGTGCTAATCCTGTACAGATGTCAGCCCACCTGTTGACAAAGTATCATCTTGCCTAGAGTTTTATTGTGTGTGTGTGTGTGTGTGTGTGTGTGTGTGTGTGTGTGTGTGTGTGTGTGTGTGTGTATGTGTGTGTGTGTGTGTGTGTGTAGGCTTTAGGCGCAGACTGCTTGTGTTCATATTGGTAGCAATAGGACTGCAACAGCTTGGGGTGGCCAAAAGGAGGGCTAAACAGCTTGCAAAGTACTGTGCCATCTCTGCTATTATTGGCAGCCGCCACATATGGTGGAGACGTTGTAACTTACTGTATAGCCTTAGGAACTGAGTATTATACTTATTGAATGATATTGTGAAGACCTGCTCTATGCCACTGGTCTATGAGCTTGCGTATGTATTCCTGCATCCTTAATAGCTGTGTCCCTGAACCATTTTCTTCATGTGGACATAAATAAAGGCTTAAAATGTGTGTGTGTGTGTGTGTGTGTGTGTGTGTGTGTGTGTGTGTGTGTGTGTGTGAGTGGGTGTGTCTCACCTCCAGGTCCTTTCCTGCCATCAGACACTCTTGGATCCGATCCGGACTAGCTGGCCAGTACAGCTGTGAAGAATAGAGACTTTTACAACAACAACCTCTCACACACACAAACACACACACACACACACACACACACACACACACACACACACGTGCACACTCATATTCTCTCTGTTTGGGTGAGTCAGAATGGCTCATGTTTTTGTGATTCCGAGGTGCTCGGAAAAGAGATCAATTGGGGTGATTTCTGGTAAGCTGTGGACTCTGTCATCGACCTATCTTGTCTTCCTCACCTCTTTCTCGTTCTGTCTCCGTATTGGTTTCTCTCCTCTGTCTCCCCCTAAACGTTCCCCTATCTCTTCATTTCTGTAGCTCTCATTCTTTCTCTCTCTCTCTCCCTCTCCCTCCCTCTCTATCTCTCTCTCTTTCTGTCTCTCCCTCCTAAATGTTCCCCTATCTCTTCATTTCTGTCGCTCTCTCTTTCCCTCCCTCTCCTCTCTCTCCCTCTCTCTCTCCCTCTCTCTCTCCCTCTCTCTCTCCCTCACTCTTTCTCTCTCTCTCTCTCTTTCTCTTTATCTCTCAATCCCTCTCAGAGTCCGTCTCTGGGGTTTGTGTTGTGTGTCTTATGAACTCAAGATGGCATTACAACAACCAAAAACAATAGACACAAGTGTGTTGTATAATCATATTCTCTATTCCGCATAATTAACATGTAATCAATTCCACAACAACAAGAAATCAAATGCATATGTATGCACACACACACACACACACACACACACACACCCTAACACTTAACACCCTAGCACACACACACACACACACACACACACACACACACACACATACTCCTTGGCAGCCCTTGAAGTGGGTGATGATGGTGAGACTCATAGTGTAAGAATGCTGCAGGGTCACACAGCTTGGTCACGGGGGAGCAGTATGTGTGTGTGTGGGGGGGGTATCTGTTTGTGTGTGTGTGTCCTTGGGTGTGGATGCTGATGGGTGTGTGTAGGGGAAATATTTCTGTACACATATTGGAAGTATAACAATAATAATGTGAATAATGTGATGTGTCTGTGTGTGTGTGTGTGTGTGTGTGTGTGTGTGTGTGTGTGTGTGTGTGTGTGTGTCTGTGTGTGTGTATGCGTGTGTGCGTGTATGCGTGTGTGTGTGTGTGTGTGTGTGTGTGTGTGAGTGTGTGAGAGAGAGAGAGAGAGAGAAAGAGAGAGAGAGAGAGAGAGAGAGAGTGTGTGTGTGTGTGTGTGTGTGTGTGTGTGAGAGAGAGAGAGAGTGTGTGTGTGTGTGTGTGTGTGTGTATGTCCACCTTGCGGGGGTTTTGCGTTATGTCGTCCAGGTTAGCAGACACCAGGTAGTCCTTCATGGCCACGTAGAGGCGGCGGCCATCCTCGTCCGGCAGCAGTGCATGCAGGTCGCCCGCAACCAGCGGCAGAGACAGCAGCCGGCCCGTACGCACCAGCTCTGGACACGGGGAGGACAGGGAGGGGGGCAGTTCATCATCAGTCAAAACATTAGCAGTCAAAACCTGTTATCAATTCAGTTGACAGTTGCTTTAATTTTCCTGGCATGAAACCTGGTATAATATATTGCCACAACGTTGACAGAACAAAGTGAAATAACAAGTAAAAGTAGCAAAACAAGCAAAACATGAACAGAGATAATAGAAAAGGAATGAAAACATATTCTACAAGTCTTATCACACCTTCGAAACGTGTAAAGCGTTGTTGAAAATCAACCTCTTTAGTATTATTATTCCACATTCTCACCTGCAAGGCTTTATTATCAAAGTGAACTATTCCTACTTCTGTTGCCAATCTAAGCACAGACATCTCATTTAGCTCTGTTAAGGAGGTGACGATCCTTCTAGTGTTGCACTATTATCTGTCAAATTTATCAGTATATTTACCCACTTTCTTACTAGTCAGGCATTACCGTTAATCGATTTCTTTCATGTTATTGTCACCTGCAATGTGTTATCATCAAAGGGAACTATTCGTACTTCAGTTGCCAATCTAAGCACACACATGCTGAAGTTCACATTTTAAGACTATACACAGGGGACAGACCGGCAAGGAGTGAAAAGAGAGGAGACAGAGAGGGAGGGAGAGAGGGAGAGAGGGAGAGAGAGGGGGAGAGAGATGTAGAAGGAAGGGGTTATTGGGAGTGTGAGGAACGAAGAGGTGAAATGAGAGAGGAGGAGATAAGAGCGTAAGGGTAAAGCAAGCGATGAAGAGAAGGATAGAAGAGAACAAAAGAGAGAGAGAGAGAGAGAGAGAAGCCACTGCTAAATTATGAAAGAGGGGTAGAGAGTTACACAACAGCAGAGATAGGGCATCTTAGAGACGGAGGGAGAGGGTGAGTACGTGTGGGACTGCACTACAGGAGACGGACCCAGCAGTAGAGGAAGAGGTGGACACAGAGAGAAATAGAGAATGAGAGAAAGAGGGAGAGGGTGAGAGAGGTGGACATAGAGAGAAATAGAGAAAGAGAGAAAGGAGGGGAGGGTGAGAGAGAGGTGGACACAGAGAGAAAGAGAGAAGGGAGGGTGACAGAGACAGAGAATAAGTACCAGAGAAAAACAAGATGTGAGATGAGAGAGGTAAAGAGAGGAAGACCGGCAAAAGAAAGAAAGAAAGAAAGAAAGAAAGAAAGAAAGAGGGAAGAGTGAAATAGAGGCAGAGGAGTATCCACAGCCTTGTGCAACTGATTTCAACAGGTGAGGCCACATATCAGAGTAAGCCCACTCCCCCTCTCAGCTAAAAGGTGAAGCGTCCTCTCATGTCCTTCCACAGTCAACACACTCCACCTCTCTGAAATAGCTGCTCTTGGTTCATCTCCTCTGATCCCCCCTCTACACCTCTACTCTCTGTCTCTGTCTCACACACACCCTCAGCATCAACCCACACTCACATACTGGGACAGGAAATGTCTGAGAATGTTACCAAAGGTTGAACACACACACACACACACAAACACATACCTCTGTGATAGAGACTAGGGGATTCACATACAATTGCGACATCAGGAACAAAGCTGGACAAACTGGCTTATGACTGTGCATAATCTTGAATAATTTAGACAATAAGAGATAAGACACAGACAGATGGAGGGCTTAGATAGATAGATAGAGAGAAAGAGAGCTAGATAGAGAGAAATGAGACAGAAAGATAGACAGATGCAGAAGAAAGAGAGCGAGAGAGCATGAGGCAGACAGATAGCAGGGACGATGAGTGTGGGAAAATTGAGCTGATTTAAAACGACGGAAGCCATCGTAAAGGGGTCAAAGTCAAAAGCAGACATTTGGACTGGAGACATAATTGAATCAATCCAAATGAATTAGTCCATCATTACCACTTACTCTCCACGAGCACAAAAAAATACACACATGCAAAACATGCTTAAGACTTCCAGTCCATCTCCGCTGTCCCCTTTACAACACAACACAGCATGGAGTGACCACAGATGCGGCTCCCAATACGACCACAGAAGTGACTAGGAATAAGCCTGGAGCAGAATGGACCGTGCATTATAGACTGGCTGACCCATGAGGTGGTTTGGACAGAGAGAGAGAGAAAGAGAGAGAGAGAGAGAGAGAGAGAGAGAGAGAGAGAGGGAGGGAGGGAGGGAGATATATCCACACACAAGCAACCGATAGGAGGGCTAAGGCACCTCCAGATGACCCAGAAACCATATTGAAACCACACACACACACACACACACACACACACACACACACACACACACACACATACACACACACACAAATATTTCACATTCACTCACACTCTTACAGAAACATAGAGACGCAATTACACACACACACACACACACTGACATTCACGCTAATATATCAACATCCACATCCACATATGAAAACACACACACACACACACACACACACACATATGCACACACACACATATGCACACACACACATATGCACACACACACACATACACACACACACACACACACACACACACACACACACACACACACACTGCAATATCCCACAATAACACCAGAGTAATGCCCACATTGATATTTGCACAAATATACTGACACACACACGCGCACACACTCAATATACACTCTAACACCCCTCTTCCCCCCAACACAAACTCACTCCACACGCGCACACACACACACATACACACACACACACTGTTGCTTTGGCACCCTGTGGGTTTGCGTCAGCCTGAGTGTGTGATGAATGCCTCTTATTCAGATCAACAAAAAACACATTCTTGCCACTTAGCCCGCTACACAAGCACACACTCTCATGTCTACACACACACACACACACACACACACACACACACCCATGTGTACACACACCGATTCCTTCCTCTGCATGCGCCATATAAAACACACATGATTCTCAGATCCGCCGGGTGGTGGAGGGGGGCGCTGATTTAGCAACACAAGCCTTCCTCATGTGCACACGCAAATGCATTTCTCTCCATCATCACTGAAACCACACTGTTGATCTATAAACATGTGCTCACTCACACACACACACACTTACACACACACACACGCTCACTCACACACTTACACACGCTCACTCACTCACTCACACACTTACACTTACATACACACATGCTCAGCCACACACAAATACACAAAAACACACACTCACTCACACACTTACACACACTTACACACAAACACATGCTCAATCACACATTTGGACATCCGTGCAGACACACACACCACCAAACACACATGCATGCACATGCATTACAAACACTATCCAACATGCATACTTGCTATATTAATACACCATCGGAGATCTTCACTGACACACACACATAAACACACACACACACACACACACACACACACACACACACACACACACACACACACACACACACACACATTCCTGCCACTATACTGACTCACTCCCAGCACACCAGCTGCACCCAACCCGCCCTTCCTGTGGGGCTGTTTCCTTGACAACTGTGACCGTGTCAACCCTGTGGTGGGTTGGGCCATGGTGGCGTGGGGGTTCGGTGGGGTACACGAGAGGACATTTGGACTGGGGAGGGTGGTGGTGGGCTGGGGTCTTGGGGCTGGGGTTGGGGTGCACCCCCTCAGGGGATTAGAAATGGTATTTCACCTGTCCGTCTCTGCGGGCCCCGTCTCCACGGCGACGGAGAAGAATACAGGCTGTCAGAAGGAGTTTGTGATAAAGGAAGTTATGGCAGGAGGACCAGGGTGAGGGGCAGTGCAGAGAATGGGCTACTGAATGGGCCTATCAAAGACAGTATACTGAGAGACAGAAGAGAGCAGAGGAGAAAGAGAGAGAGAGAGAGAGAGAGAGAGAGATATGGAGAGATACAGAGAGAGGGAGAGGGAAGAAGAGAATAGCAGTGCTGCCTTCAGAGCGCTCCGTGAATCATAGAGTAGGCAGACAGAGCAGTGCTTGTCTCATCGCAGAAACCAAACCTGTCATCATCCCAACTAATTCATTCCACGCTTATTTCTAAAAGTGGAGGGATTTAGCTCTCTCTGTCTGTGTGTGTGTGTGTGTGTGTGTGCGTGTGTGTGCTTCT
>NC_084999.1:36445717-36570839 GCF_963854185.1 Sardina pilchardus | reverse complement strand
CCTTGTGTTGTATGCGCTTGGTTTCAAGCTTCTAAGACCTTCCAATTTCAAGCGATGAAGGAAAAGTGAAGACGCGTTTACTTTTCATATTTCATGACAGTTGGCTGAGACGGCCAAAACATGCACTCGTGGAAACTTTTTTCAAAATCCACTTTGGGCTTGTAAGATGTTGTAAAGTGACTTTCTGTCACAATGCAGTACATGCACCTCAACACCCAACTTCATGAACACCACATCAGAGTGAATGATGCGACTGAACCGCGTGCGCTGGAGCCACCAGTGAGCGGCCAGTACCTCATTGAGGCCCCTTGTGTTGTATGCGCTTGGTTTCAAGCTTCTAAGACCTTCCAATTTCAAGCTATGAAGGAAAAGTGAAGACGCGTTTACTTTTCATATTTCATGACTGTTGGCTGAGACGGCCAAAACATGCACTCGTGGAAACTTTTTTCAAAATCCACTTTGGGCTTGTAAGATGTTGTAAAGTGACTTTCTGTCACAATGCAGTACATGCACCTCAACACCCAACTTCATGAACACCACATCAGAGTGAATGATGCGACTGAACCGCGTGCGCTGGAGCCACCAGTGAGCGGCCAGTAGCTCATTGAGGCCCCTTGTGTTGTATGCGCTTGGTTTCAAGCTTCTAAGACCTTCCAATTTCAAGCTATAGAGGAAAAGTGAAGACGCGTTTACTTTTCATATTTCATGACAGTTGGCTGAGACGGCCAAAACATGCACTCGTGGAAACTTTTTTCAAAATCCACTTTGGGCTTGTAAGATGTTGTAAAGTGACTTTCTGTCACAATGCAGTACATGCACCTCAACACCCAACTTCATGAACACCACATCAGAGTGAATGATGCGACTGAACCGCGTGCGCTGGAGCCACCAGTGAGCGGCCAGTAGCTCATTGAGGCCCCTTGTGTTGTATGCGCTTGGTTTCAAGCTTCTAAGACCTTCCAATTTCAAGCTATGAAGGAAAAGTGAAGACGCGTTTACTTTTCATATTTCATGACAGTTGGCTGAGACGGCCAAAACATGCACTCGTGGAAACTTTTTTCAAAATCCACTTTGGGCTTGTAAGATGTTGTAAAGTGACTTTCTGTCACAATGCAGTACATGCACCTCAACACCCAACTTCATGAACACCACATCAGAGTGAATGATGCGACTGAACCGCGTGCGCTGGAGCCACCAGTGAGCGGCCAGTAGCTCATTGAGGCCCCTTGTGTTGTATGCGCTTGGTTTCAAGCTTCTAAGACCTTCCAATTTCAAGCTATGAAGGAAAAGTGAAGACGCGTTTACTTTTCATATTTCATGACAGTTGGCTGAGACGGCCAAAACATGCACTCGTGGAAACTTTTTTCAAAATCCACTTTGGGCTTGTAAGATGTTGTAAAGTGACTTTCTGTCACAATGCAGTACATGCACCTCAACACCCAACTTCATGAACACCACATCAGAGTGAATGATGCGACTGAACCGCGTGCGCTGGAGCCACCAGTGAGCGGCCAGTAGCTCATTGAGGCCCCTTGTGTTGTATGCGCTTGGTTTCAAGCTTCTAAGACCTTCCAATTTCAAGCTATGAAGGAAAAGTGAAGACGCGTTTACTTTTCATATTTCATGACAGTTGGCTGAGACGGCCAAAACATGCACTCGTGGAAACTTTTTTCAAAATCCACTTTGGGCTTGTAAGATGTTGTAAAGTGACTTTCTGTCACAATGCAGTACATGCACCTCAACACCCAACTTCATGAACACCACATCAGAGTGAATGATGCGACTGAACCGCGTGCGCTGGAGCCACCAGTGAGCGGCCAGTAGCTCATTGAGGCCCCTTGTGTTGTATGCGCTTGGTTTCAAGCTTCTAAGACCTTCCAATTTCAAGCTATGAAGGAAAAGTGAAGACGCGTTTACTTTTCATATTTCATGACAGTTGGCTGAGACGGCCAAAACATGCACTCGTGGAAACTTTTTTCAAAATCCACTTTGGGCTTGTAAGATGTTGTAAAGTGACTTTCTGTCACAATGCAGTACATGCACCTCAACACCCAACTTCATGAACACCACATCAGAGTGAATGATGCGACTGAACCGCGTGCGCTGGAGCCACCAGTGAGCGGCCAGTAGCTCATTGAGGCCCCTTGTGTTGTATGCGCTTGGTTTCAAGCTTCTAAGACCTTCCAATTTCAAGCGATGAAGGAAAAGTGAAAACGCGTTTACTTTTCATATTTCATGACAGTTGGCTGAGACGGCCAAAACATGCACTCGTGGAAACTTTTTTCAAAATCCACTTTGGGCTTGTAAGATGTTGTAAAGTGACTTTCTGTCACAATGCAGTACATGCACCTCAACACCCAACTTCATGAACACCACATCAGAGTGAATGATGCGACTGAACCGCGTGCGCTGGAGCCACCAGTGAGGGGCCAGTACCTCATTGAGGCCCCTTGTGTTGTATGCGCTTGGTTTCAAGCTTCTAAGACCTTCCAATTTCAAGCTATGAAGGAAAAGTGAAGACGCGTTTACTTTTCATATTTCATGACTGTTGGCTGAGACGGCCAAAACATGCACTCGTGGAAACTTTTTTCAAAATCCACTTTGGGCTTGTAAGATGTTGTAAAGTGACTTTCTGTCACAATGCAGTACATGCACCTCAACACCCAACTTCATGAACACCACATCAGAGTGAATGATGCGACTGAACCGCGTGCGCTGGAGCCACCAGTGAGCGGCCAGTAGCTCATTGAGGCCCCTTGTGTTGTATGCGCTTGGTTTCAAGCTTCTAAGACCTTCCAATTTCAAGCTATAGAGGAAAAGTGAAGACGCGTTTACTTTTCATATTTCATGACAGTTGGCTGAGACGGCCAAAACATGCACTCGTGGAAACTTTTTTCAAAATCCACTTTGGGCTTGTAAGATGTTGTAAAGTGACTTTTTGTCACAATGCAGTACATGCACCTCAACACCCAACTTCATGAACACCACATCAGAGTGAATGATGCGACTGAACCGCGTGCGCTGGAGCCACCAGTGAGCGGCCAGTAGCTCATTGAGGCCCCTTGTGTTGTATGCGCTTGGTTTCAAGCTTCTAAGACCTTCCAATTTCAAGCGATGAAGGAAAAGTGAAAACGCGTTTACTTTTCATATTTCATGACAGTTGGCTGAGACGGCCAAAACATGCACTCGTGGAAACTTTTTTCAAAATCCACTTTGGGCTTGTAAGATGTTGTAAAGTGACTTTCTGTCACAATGCAGTACATGCACCTCAACACCCAACTTCATGAACACCACATCAGAGTGAATGATGCGACTGAACCGCGTGCGCTGGAGCCACCAGTGAGCGGCCAGTACCTCATTGAGGCCCCTTGTGTTGTATGCGCTTGGTTTCAAGCTTCTAAGACCTTCCAATTTCAAGCTATGAAGGAAAAGTGAAGACGCGTTTACTTTTCATATTTCATGACTGTTGGCTGAGACGGCCAAAACATGCACTCGTGGAAACTTTTTTCAAAATCCACTTTGGGCTTGTAAGATGTTGTAAAGTGACTTTCTGTCACAATGCAGTACATGCACCTCAACACCCAACTTCATGAACACCACATCAGAGTGAATGATGCGACTGAACCGCGTGCGCTGGAGCCACCAGTGAGCGGCCAGTAGCTCATTGAGGCCCCTTGTGTTGTATGCGCTTGGTTTCAAGCTTCTAAGACCTTCCAATTTCAAGCTATAGAGGAAAAGTGAAGACGCGTTTACTTTTCATATTTCATGACAGTTGGCTGAGACGGCCAAAACATGCACTCGTGGAAACTTTTTTCAAAATCCACTTTGGGCTTGTAAGATGTTGTAAAGTGACTTTTTGTCACAATGCAGTACATGCACCTCAACACCCAACTTCATGAACACCACATCAGAGTGAATGATGCGACTGAACCGCGTGCGCTGGAGCCACCAGTGAGCGGCCAGTAGCTCATTGAGGCCCCTTGTGTTGTATGCGCTTGGTTTCAAGCTTCTAAGACCTTCCAATTTCAAGCTATGAAGGAAAAGTGAAGACGCGTTTACTTTTCATATTTCATGACAGTTGGCTGAGACGGCCAAAACATGCACTCGTGGAAACTTTTTTCAAAATCCACTTTGGGCTTGTAAGATGTTGTAAAGTGACTTTCTGTCACAATGCAGTACATGCACCTCAACACCCAACTTCATGAACACCACATCAGAGTGAATGATGCGACTGAACCGCGTGCGCTGGAGCCACCAGTGAGCGGCCAGTAGCTCATTGAGGCCCCTTGTGTTGTATGCGCTTGGTTTCAAGCTTCTAAGACCTTCCAATTTCAAGCGATGAAGGAAAAGTGAAGACGCGTTTACTTTTCATATTTCATGACAGTTGGCTGAGACGGCCAAAACATGCACTCGTGGAAACTTTTTTCAAAATCCACTTTGGGCTTGTAAGATGTTGTAAAGTGACTTTCTGTCACAATGCAGTACATGCACCTCAACACCCAACTTCATGAACACCACATCAGAGTGAATGATGCGACTGAACCGCGTGCGCTGGAGCCACCAGTGAGAAGCCAGTAGCTCATTGAGGCCCCTTGTGTTGTATGCGCTTGGTTTCAAGCTTCTAAGACCTTCCAATTTCAAGCTATGAAGGAAAAGTGAAGACGCGTTTACTTTTCATATTTCATGACAGTTGGCTGAGACGGCCAAAACATGCACTCGTGGAAACTTTTTTCAAAATCCACTTTGGGCTTGTAAGATGTTGTAAAGTGACTTTCTGTCACAATGCAGTACATGCACCTCAACACCCAACTTCATGAACACCACATCAGAGTGAATGATGCGACTGAACCGCGTGCGCTGGAGCCACCAGTGAGCGGCCAGTAGCTCATTGAGGCCCCTTGTGTTGTATGCGCTTGGTTTCAAGCTTCTAAGACCTTCCAATTTCAAGCTATGAAGGAAAAGTGAAGACGCGTTTACTTTTCATATTTCATGACAGTTGGCTGAGACGGCCAAAACATGCACTCGTGGAAACTTTTTTCAAAATCCACTTTGGGCTTGTAAGATGTTGTAAAGTGACTTTCTGTCACAATGCAGTACATGCACCTCAACACCCAACTTCATGAACACCACATCAGAGTGAATGATGCGACTGAACCGCGTGCGCTGGAGCCACCAGTGAGCGGCCAGTAGCTCATTGAGGCCCCTTGTGTTGTATGCGCTTGGTTTCAAGCTTCTAAGACCTTCCAATTTCAAGCTATGAAGGAAAAGTGAAGACGCGTTTACTTTTCATATTTCATGACAGTTGGCTGAGACGGCCAAAACATGCACTCGTGGAAACTTTTTTCAAAATCCACTTTGGGCTTGTAAGATGTTGTAAAGTGACTTTCTGTCACAATGCAGTACATGCACCTCAACACCCAACTTCATGAACACCACATCAGAGTGAATGATGCGACTGAACCGCGTGCGCTGGAGCCACCAGTGAGCGGCCAGTAGCTCATTGAGGCCCCTTGTGTTGTATGCGCTTGGTTTCAAGCTTCTAAGACCTTCCAATTTCAAGCTATGAAGGAAAAGTGAAGACGCGTTTACTTTTCATATTTCATGACAGTTGGCTGAGACGGCCAAAACATGCACTCGTGGAAACTTTTTTCAAAATCCACTTTGGGCTTGTAAGATGTTGTAAAGTGACTTTCTGTCACAATGCAGTACATGCACCTCAACACCCAACTTCATGAACACCACATCAGAGTGAATGATGCGACTGAACCGCGTGCGCTGGAGCCACCAGTGAGCGGCCAGTAGCTCATTGAGGCCCCTTGTGTTGTATGCGCTTGGTTTCAAGCTTCTAAGACCTTCCAATTTCAAGCGATGAAGGAAAAGTGAAGACGCGTTTACTTTTCATATTTCATGACAGTTGGCTGAGACGGCCAAAACATGCACTCGTGGAAACTTTTTTCAAAATCCACTTTGGGCTTGTAAGATGTTGTAAAGTGACTTTCTGTCACAATGCAGTACATGCACCTCAACACCCAACTTCATGAACACCACATCAGAGTGAATGATGCGACTGAACCGCGTGCGCTGGAGCCACCAGTGAGCGGCCAGTACCTCATTGAGGCCCCTTGTGTTGTATGCGCTTGGTTTCAAGCTTCTAAGACCTTCCAATTTCAAGCTATGAAGGAAAAGTGAAGACGCGTTTACTTTTCATATTTCATGACTGTTGGCTGAGACGGCCAAAACATGCACTCGTGGAAACTTTTTTCAAAATCCACTTTGGGCTTGTAAGATGTTGTAAAGTGACTTTCTGTCACAATGCAGTACATGCACCTCAACACCCAACTTCATGAACACCACATCAGAGTGAATGATGCGACTGAACCGCGTGCGCTGGAGCCACCAGTGAGCGGCCAGTAGCTCATTGAGGCCCCTTGTGTTGTATGCGCTTGGTTTCAAGCTTCTAAGACCTTCCAATTTCAAGCTATAGAGGAAAAGTGAAGACGCGTTTACTTTTCATATTTCATGACAGTTGGCTGAGACGGCCAAAACATGCACTCGTGGAAACTTTTTTCAAAATCCACTTTGGGCTTGTAAGATGTTGTAAAGTGACTTTCTGTCACAATGCAGTACATGCACCTCAACACCCAACTTCATGAACACCACATCAGAGTGAATGATGCGACTGAACCGCGTGCGCTGGAGCCACCAGTGAGCGGCCAGTAGCTCATTGAGGCCCCTTGTGTTGTATGCGCTTGGTTTCAAGCTTCTAAGACCTTCCAATTTCAAGCTATGAAGGAAAAGTGAAGACGCGTTTACTTTTCATATTTCATGACAGTTGGCTGAGACGGCCAAAACATGCACTCGTGGAAACTTTTTTCAAAATCCACTTTGGGCTTGTAAGATGTTGTAAAGTGACTTTCTGTCACAATGCAGTACATGCACCTCAACACCCAACTTCATGAACACCACATCAGAGTGAATGATGCGACTGAACCGCGTGCGCTGGAGCCACCAGTGAGCGGCCAGTAGCTCATTGAGGCCCCTTGTGTTGTATGCGCTTGGTTTCAAGCTTCTAAGACCTTCCAATTTCAAGCTATGAAGGAAAAGTGAAGACGCGTTTACTTTTCATATTTCATGACAGTTGGCTGAGACGGCCAAAACATGCACTCGTGGAAACTTTTTTCAAAATCCACTTTGGGCTTGTAAGATGTTGTAAAGTGACTTTCTGTCACAATGCAGTACATGCACCTCAACACCCAACTTCATGAACACCACATCAGAGTGAATGATGCGACTGAACCGCGTGCGCTGGAGCCACCAGTGAGCGGCCAGTAGCTCATTGAGGCCCCTTGTGTTGTATGCGCTTGGTTTCAAGCTTCTAAGACCTTCCAATTTCAAGCTATGAAGGAAAAGTGAAGACGCGTTTACTTTTCATATTTCATGACAGTTGGCTGAGACGGCCAAAACATGCACTCGTGGAAACTTTTTTCAAAATCCACTTTGGGCTTGTAAGATGTTGTAAAGTGACTTTCTGTCACAATGCAGTACATGCACCTCAACACCCAACTTCATGAACACCACATCAGAGTGAATGATGCGACTGAACCGCGTGCGCTGGAGCCACCAGTGAGCGGCCAGTAGCTCATTGAGGCCCCTTGTGTTGTATGCGCTTGGTTTCAAGCTTCTAAGACCTTCCAATTTCAAGCTATGAAGGAAAAGTGAAGACGCGTTTACTTTTCATATTTCATGACAGTTGGCTGAGACGGCCAAAACATGCACTCGTGGAAACTTTTTTCAAAATCCACTTTGGGCTTGTAAGATGTTGTAAAGTGACTTTCTGTCACAATGCAGTACATGCACCTCAACACCCAACTTCATGAACACCACATCAGAGTGAATGATGCGACTGAACCGCGTGCGCTGGAGCCACCAGTGAGCGGCCAGTAGCTCATTGAGGCCCCTTGTGTTGTATGCGCTTGGTTTCAAGCTTCTAAGACCTTCCAATTTCAAGCGATGAAGGAAAAGTGAAAACGCGTTTACTTTTCATATTTCATGACAGTTGGCTGAGACGGCCAAAACATGCACTCGTGGAAACTTTTTTCAAAATCCACTTTGGGCTTGTAAGATGTTGTAAAGTGACTTTCTGTCACAATGCAGTACATGCACCTCAACACCCAACTTCATGAACACCACATCAGAGTGAATGATGCGACTGAACCGCGTGCGCTGGAGCCACCAGTGAGCGGCCAGTACCTCATTGAGGCCCCTTGTGTTGTATGCGCTTGGTTTCAAGCTTCTAAGACCTTCCAATTTCAAGCTATGAAGGAAAAGTGAAGACGCGTTTACTTTTCATATTTCATGACTGTTGGCTGAGACGGCCAAAACATGCACTCGTGGAAACTTTTTTCAAAATCCACTTTGGGCTTGTAAGATGTTGTAAAGTGACTTTCTGTCACAATGCAGTACATGCACCTCAACACCCAACTTCATGAACACCACATCAGAGTGAATGATGCGACTGAACCGCGTGCGCTGGAGCCACCAGTGAGCGGCCAGTAGCTCATTGAGGCCCCTTGTGTTGTATGCGCTTGGTTTCAAGCTTCTAAGACCTTCCAATTTCAAGCTATAGAGGAAAAGTGAAGACGCGTTTACTTTTCATATTTCATGACAGTTGGCTGAGACGGCCAAAACATGCACTCGTGGAAACTTTTTTCAAAATCCACTTTGGGCTTGTAAGATGTTGTAAAGTGACTTTTTGTCACAATGCAGTACATGCACCTCAACACCCAACTTCATGAACACCACATCAGAGTGAATGATGCGACTGAACCGCGTGCGCTGGAGCCACCAGTGAGCGGCCAGTAGCTCATTGAGGCCCCTTGTGTTGTATGCGCTTGGTTTCAAGCTTCTAAGACCTTCCAATTTCAAGCTATGAAGGAAAAGTGAAGACGCGTTTACTTTTCATATTTCATGACAGTTGGCTGAGACGGCCAAAACATGCACTCGTGGAAACTTTTTTCAAAATCCACTTTGGGCTTGTAAGATGTTGTAAAGTGACTTTCTGTCACAATGCAGTACATGCACCTCAACACCCAACTTCATGAACACCACATCAGAGTGAATGATGCGACTGAACCGCGTGCGCTGGAGCCACCAGTGAGCGGCCAGTAGCTCATTGAGGCCCCTTGTGTTGTATGCGCTTGGTTTCAAGCTTCTAAGACCTTCCAATTTCAAGCGATGAAGGAAAAGTGAAGACGCGTTTACTTTTCATATTTCATGACAGTTGGCTGAGACGGCCAAAACATGCACTCGTGGAAACTTTTTTCAAAATCCACTTTGGGCTTGTAAGATGTTGTAAAGTGACTTTCTGTCACAATGCAGTACATGCACCTCAACACCCAACTTCATGAACACCACATCAGAGTGAATGATGCGACTGAACCGCGTGCGCTGGAGCCACCAGTGAGAAGCCAGTAGCTCATTGAGGCCCCTTGTGTTGTATGCGCTTGGTTTCAAGCTTCTAAGACCTTCCAATTTCAAGCTATGAAGGAAAAGTGAAGACGCGTTTACTTTTCATATTTCATGACTGTTGGCTGAGACGGCCAAAACATGCACTCGTGGAAACTTTTTTCAAAATCCACTTTGGGCTTGTAAGATGTTGTAAAGTGACTTTCTGTCACAATGCAGTACATGCACCTCAACACCCAACTTCATGAACACCACATCAGAGTGAATGATGCGACTGAACCGCGTGCGCTGGAGCCACCAGTGAGCGGCCAGTAGCTCATTGATGCCCCTTGTGTTGTATGCGCTTGGTTTCAAGCTTCTAAGACCTTCCAATTTCAAGCTATGAAGGAAAAGTGAAGACGCGTTTACTTTTCATATTTCATGACAGTTGGCTGAGACGGCCAAAACATGCACTCGTGGAAACTTTTTTCAAAATCCACTTTGGGCTTGTAAGATGTTGTAAAGTGACTTTCTGTCACAATGCAGTACATGCACCTCAACACCCAACTTCATGAACACCACATCAGAGTGAATGATGCGACTGAACCGCGTGCGCTGGAGCCACCAGTGAGCGGCCAGTAGCTCATTGATGCCCCTTGTGTTGTATGCGCTTGGTTTCAAGCTTCTAAGACCTTCCAATTTCAAGCTATGAAGGAAAAGTGAAGACGCGTTTACTTTTCATATTTCATGACAGTTGGCTGAGACGGCCAAAACATGCACTCGTGGAAACTTTTTTCAAAATCCACTTTGGGCTTGTAAGATGTTGTAAAGTGACTTTCTGTCACAATGCAGTACATGCACCTCAACACCCAACTTCATGAACACCACATCAGAGTGAATGATGCGACTGAACCGCGTGCGCTGGAGCCACCAGTGAGCGGCCAGTAGCTCATTGAGGCCCCTTGTGTTGTATGCGCTTGGTTTCAAGCTTCTAAGACCTTCCAATTTCAAGCGATGAAGGAAAAGTGAAAACGCGTTTACTTTTCATATTTCATGACAGTTGGCTGAGACGGCCAAAACATGCACTCGTGGAAACTTTTTTCAAAATCCACTTTGGGCTTGTAAGATGTTGTAAAGTGACTTTCTGTCACAATGCAGTACATGCACCTCAACACCCAACTTCATGAACACCACATCAGAGTGAATGATGCGACTGAACCGCGTGCGCTGGAGCCACCAGTGAGCGGCCAGTAGCTCATTGAGGCCCCTTGTGTTGTATGCGCTTGGTTTCAAGCTTCTAAGACCTTCCAATTTCAAGCTATGAAGGAAAAGTGAAGACGCGTTTACTTTTCATATTTCATGACAGTTGGCTGAGACGGCCAAAACATGCACTCGTGGAAACTTTTTTCAAAATCCACTTTGGGCTTGTAAGATGTTGTAAAGTGACTTTCTGTCACAATGCAGTACATGCACCTCAACACCCAACTTCATGAACACCACATCAGAGTGAATGATGCGACTGAACC
Source organism: Sardina pilchardus (assembly GCF_963854185.1). Lineage (NCBI taxonomy): Eukaryota > Metazoa > Chordata > Actinopteri > Clupeiformes > Clupeidae > Sardina > Sardina pilchardus. The sequence goes on along the minus strand of NC_084999.1, from coordinate 36,559,869 downwards.
GCGTGCGCTGGAGCCACCAGTGAGCGGCCAGTAGCTCATTGAGGCCCCTTGTGTTGTATGCGCTTGGTTTCAAGCTTCTAAGACCTTCCAATTTCAAGCTATGAAGGAAAAGTGAAGACGCGTTTACTTTTCATATTTCATGACAGTTGGCTGAGACGGCCAAAACATGCACTCGTGGAAACTTTTTTCAAAATCCACTTTGGGCTTGTAAGATGTTGTAAAGTGACTTTCTGTCACAATGCAGTACATGCACCTCAACACCCAACTTCATGAACACCACATCAGAGTGAATGATGCGACTGAACCGCGTGCGCTGGAGCCACCAGTGAGCGGCCAGTAGCTCATTGAGGCCCCTTGTGTTGTATGCGCTTGGTTTCAAGCTTCTAAGACCTTCCAATTTCAAGCGATGAAGGAAAAGTGAAAACGCGTTTACTTTTCATATTTCATGACAGTTGGCTGAGACGGCCAAAACATGCACTCGTGGAAACTTTTTTCAAAATCCACTTTGGGCTTGTAAGATGTTGTAAAGTGACTTTCTGTCACAATGCAGTACATGCACCTCAACACCCAACTTCATGAACACCACATCAGAGTGAATGATGCGACTGAACCGCGTGCGCTGGAGCCACCAGTGAGCGGCCAGTACCTCATTGAGGCCCCTTGTGTTGTATGCGCTTGGTTTCAAGCTTCTAAGACCTTCCAATTTCAAGCTATGAAGGAAAAGTGAAGACGCGTTTACTTTTCATATTTCATGACTGTTGGCTGAGACGGCCAAAACATGCACTCGTGGAAACTTTTTTCAAAATCCACTTTGGGCTTGTAAGATGTTGTAAAGTGACTTTCTGTCACAATGCAGTACATGCACCTCAACACCCAACTTCATGAACACCACATCAGAGTGAATGATGCGACTGAACCGCGTGCGCTGGAGCCACCAGTGAGCGGCCAGTAGCTCATTGAGGCCCCTTGTGTTGTATGCGCTTGGTTTCAAGCTTCTAAGACCTTCCAATTTCAAGCTATAGAGGAAAAGTGAAGACGCGTTTACTTTTCATATTTCATGACAGTTGGCTGAGACGGCCAAAACATGCACTCGTGGAAACTTTTTTCAAAATCCACTTTGGGCTTGTAAGATGTTGTAAAGTGACTTTTTGTCACAATGCAGTACATGCACCTCAACACCCAACTTCATGAACACCACATCAGAGTGAATGATGCGACTGAACCGCGTGCGCTGGAGCCACCAGTGAGCGGCCAGTAGCTCATTGAGGCCCCTTGTGTTGTATGCGCTTGGTTTCAAGCTTCTAAGACCTTCCAATTTCAAGCTATGAAGGAAAAGTGAAGACGCGTTTACTTTTCATATTTCATGACAGTTGGCTGAGACGGCCAAAACATGCACTCGTGGAAACTTTTTTCAAAATCCACTTTGGGCTTGTAAGATGTTGTAAAGTGACTTTCTGTCACAATGCAGTACATGCACCTCAACACCCAACTTCATGAACACCACATCAGAGTGAATGATGCGACTGAACCGCGTGCGCTGGAGCCACCAGTGAGCGGCCAGTAGCTCATTGAGGCCCCTTGTGTTGTATGCGCTTGGTTTCAAGCTTCTAAGACCTTCCAATTTCAAGCGATGAAGGAAAAGTGAAGACGCGTTTACTTTTCATATTTCATGACAGTTGGCTGAGACGGCCAAAACATGCACTCGTGGAAACTTTTTTCAAAATCCACTTTGGGCTTGTAAGATGTTGTAAAGTGACTTTCTGTCACAATGCAGTACATGCACCTCAACACCCAACTTCATGAACACCACATCAGAGTGAATGATGCGACTGAACCGCGTGCGCTGGAGCCACCAGTGAGAAGCCAGTAGCTCATTGAGGCCCCTTGTGTTGTATGCGCTTGGTTTCAAGCTTCTAAGACCTTCCAATTTCAAGCTATGAAGGAAAAGTGAAGACGCGTTTACTTTTCATATTTCATGACTGTTGGCTGAGACGGCCAAAACATGCACTCGTGGAAACTTTTTTCAAAATCCACTTTGGGCTTGTAAGATGTTGTAAAGTGACTTTCTGTCACAATGCAGTACATGCACCTCAACACCCAACTTCATGAACACCACATCAGAGTGAATGATGCGACTGAACCGCGTGCGCTGGAGCCACCAGTGAGCGGCCAGTAGCTCATTGATGCCCCTTGTGTTGTATGCGCTTGGTTTCAAGCTTCTAAGACCTTCCAATTTCAAGCTATGAAGGAAAAGTGAAGACGCGTTTACTTTTCATATTTCATGACAGTTGGCTGAGACGGCCAAAACATGCACTCGTGGAAACTTTTTTCAAAATCCACTTTGGGCTTGTAAGATGTTGTAAAGTGACTTTCTGTCACAATGCAGTACATGCACCTCAACACCCAACTTCATGAACACCACATCAGAGTGAATGATGCGACTGAACCGCGTGCGCTGGAGCCACCAGTGAGCGGCCAGTAGCTCATTGAGGCCCCTTGTGTTGTATGCGCTTGGTTTCAAGCTTCTAAGACCTTCCAATTTCAAGCTATGAAGGAAAAGTGAAGACGCGTTTACTTTTCATATTTCATGACAGTTGGCTGAGACGGCCAAAACATGCACTCGTGGAAACTTTTTTCAAAATCCACTTTGGGCTTGTAAGATGTTGTAAAGTGACTTTCTGTCACAATGCAGTACATGCACCTCAACACCCAACTTCATGAACACCACATCAGAGTGAATGATGCGACTGAACCGCGTGCGCTGGAGCCACCAGTGAGCGGCCAGTAGCTCATTGATGCCCCTTGTGTTGTATGCGCTTGGTTTCAAGCTTCTAAGACCTTCCAATTTCAAGCTATGAAGGAAAAGTGAAGACGCGTTTACTTTTCATATTTCATGACAGTTGGCTGAGACGGCCAAAACATGCACTCGTGGAAACTTTTTTCAAAATCCACTTTGGGCTTGTAAGATGTTGTAAAGTGACTTTCTGTCACAATGCAGTACATGCACCTCAACACCCAACTTCATGAACACCACATCAGAGTGAATGATGCGACTGAACCGCGTGCGCTGGAGCCACCAGTGAGCGGCCAGTAGCTCATTGAGGCCCCTTGTGTTGTATGCGCTTGGTTTCAAGCTTCTAAGACCTTCCAATTTCAAGCGATGAAGGAAAAGTGAAAACGCGTTTACTTTTCATATTTCATGACAGTTGGCTGAGACGGCCAAAACATGCACTCGTGGAAACTTTTTTCAAAATCCACTTTGGGCTTGTAAGATGTTGTAAAGTGACTTTCTGTCACAATGCAGTACATGCACCTCAACACCCAACTTCATGAACACCACATCAGAGTGAATGATGCGACTGAACCGCGTGCGCTGGAGCCACCAGTGAGCGGCCAGTACCTCATTGAGGCCCCTTGTGTTGTATGCGCTTGGTTTCAAGCTTCTAAGACCTTCCAATTTCAAGCTATGAAGGAAAAGTGAAGACGCGTTTACTTTTCATATTTCATGACTGTTGGCTGAGACGGCCAAAACATGCACTCGTGGAAACTTTTTTCAAAATCCACTTTGGGCTTGTAAGATGTTGTAAAGTGACTTTCTGTCACAATGCAGTACATGCACCTCAACACCCAACTTCATGAACACCACATCAGAGTGAATGATGCGACTGAACCGCGTGCGCTGGAGCCACCAGTGAGCGGCCAGTAGCTCATTGAGGCCCCTTGTGTTGTATGCGCTTGGTTTCAAGCTTCTAAGACCTTCCAATTTCAAGCTATAGAGGAAAAGTGAAGACGCGTTTACTTTTCATATTTCATGACAGTTGGCTGAGACGGCCAAAACATGCACTCGTGGAAACTTTTTTCAAAATCCACTTTGGGCTTGTAAGATGTTGTAAAGTGACTTTTTGTCACAATGCAGTACATGCACCTCAACACCCAACTTCATGAACACCACATCAGAGTGAATGATGCGACTGAACCGCGTGCGCTGGAGCCACCAGTGAGCGGCCAGTAGCTCATTGAGGCCCCTTGTGTTGTATGCGCTTGGTTTCAAGCTTCTAAGACCTTCCAATTTCAAGCTATGAAGGAAAAGTGAAGACGCGTTTACTTTTCATATTTCATGACAGTTGGCTGAGACGGCCAAAACATGCACTCGTGGAAACTTTTTTCAAAATCCACTTTGGGCTTGTAAGATGTTGTAAAGTGACTTTCTGTCACAATGCAGTACATGCACCTCAACACCCAACTTCATGAACACCACATCAGAGTGAATGATGCGACTGAACCGCGTGCGCTGGAGCCACCAGTGAGCGGCCAGTAGCTCATTGAGGCCCCTTGTGTTGTATGCGCTTGGTTTCAAGCTTCTAAGACCTTCCAATTTCAAGCGATGAAGGAAAAGTGAAGACGCGTTTACTTTTCATATTTCATGACAGTTGGCTGAGACGGCCAAAACATGCACTCGTGGAAACTTTTTTCAAAATCCACTTTGGGCTTGTAAGATGTTGTAAAGTGACTTTCTGTCACAATGCAGTACATGCACCTCAACACCCAACTTCATGAACACCACATCAGAGTGAATGATGCGACTGAACCGCGTGCGCTGGAGCCACCAGTGAGAAGCCAGTAGCTCATTGAGGCCCCTTGTGTTGTATGCGCTTGGTTTCAAGCTTCTAAGACCTTCCAATTTCAAGCTATGAAGGAAAAGTGAAGACGCGTTTACTTTTCATATTTCATGACTGTTGGCTGAGACGGCCAAAACATGCACTCGTGGAAACTTTTTTCAAAATCCACTTTGGGCTTGTAAGATGTTGTAAAGTGACTTTCTGTCACAATGCAGTACATGCACCTCAACACCCAACTTCATGAACACCACATCAGAGTGAATGATGCGACTGAACCGCGTGCGCTGGAGCCACCAGTGAGCGGCCAGTAGCTCATTGATGCCCCTTGTGTTGTATGCGCTTGGTTTCAAGCTTCTAAGACCTTCCAATTTCAAGCTATGAAGGAAAAGTGAAGACGCGTTTACTTTTCATATTTCATGACAGTTGGCTGAGACGGCCAAAACATGCACTCGTGGAAACTTTTTTCAAAATCCACTTTGGGCTTGTAAGATGTTGTAAAGTGACTTTCTGTCACAATGCAGTACATGCACCTCAACACCCAACTTCATGAACACCACATCAGAGTGAATGATGCGACTGAACCGCGTGCGCTGGAGCCACCAGTGAGCGGCCAGTAGCTCATTGAGGCCCCTTGTGTTGTATGCGCTTGGTTTCAAGCTTCTAAGACCTTCCAATTTCAAGCTATGAAGGAAAAGTGAAGACGCGTTTACTTTTCATATTTCATGACAGTTGGCTGAGACGGCCAAAACATGCACTCGTGGAAACTTTTTTCAAAATCCACTTTGGGCTTGTAAGATGTTGTAAAGTGACTTTCTGTCACAATGCAGTACATGCACCTCAACACCCAACTTCATGAACACCACATCAGAGTGAATGATGCGACTGAACCGCGTGCGCTGGAGCCACCAGTGAGCGGCCAGTAGCTCATTGATGCCCCTTGTGTTGTATGCGCTTGGTTTCAAGCTTCTAAGACCTTCCAATTTCAAGCTATGAAGGAAAAGTGAAGACGCGTTTACTTTTCATATTTCATGACAGTTGGCTGAGACGGCCAAAACATGCACTCGTGGAAACTTTTTTCAAAATCCACTTTGGGCTTGTAAGATGTTGTAAAGTGACTTTCTGTCACAATGCAGTACATGCACCTCAACACCCAACTTCATGAACACCACATCAGAGTGAATGATGCGACTGAACCGCGTGCGCTGGAGCCACCAGTGAGCGGCCAGTAGCTCATTGAGGCCCCTTGTGTTGTATGCGCTTGGTTTCAAGCTTCTAAGACCTTCCAATTTCAAGCGATGAAGGAAAAGTGAAGACGCGTTTACTTTTCATATTTCATGACAGTTGGCTGAGACGGCCAAAACATGCACTCGTGGAAACTTTTTTCAAAATCCACTTTGGGCTTGTAAGATGTTGTAAAGTGACTTTCTGTCACAATGCAGTACATGCACCTCAACACCCAACTTCATGAACACCACATCAGAGTGAATGATGCGACTGAACCGCGTGCGCTGGAGCCACCAGTGAGAAGCCAGTAGCTCATTGAGGCCCCTTGTGTTGTATGCGCTTGGTTTCAAGCTTCTAAGACCTTCCAATTTCAAGCTATGAAGGAAAAGTGAAGACGCGTTTACTTTTCATATTTCATGACTGTTGGCTGAGACGGCCAAAACATGCACTCGTGGATACTTTTTTCAAAATCCACTTTGGGCTTGTAAGATGTTGTAAAGTGACTTTCTGTCACAATGCAGTACATGCACCTCAACACCCAACTTCATGAACACCACATCAGAGTGAATGATGCGACTGAACCGCGTGCGCTGGAGCCACCAGTGAGAAGCCAGTAGCTCATTGAGGCCCCTTGTGTTGTATGCGCTTGGTTTCAAGCTTCTAAGACCTTCCAATTTCAAGCTATGAAGGAAAAGTGAAGACGCGTTTACTTTTCATATTTCATGACTGTTGGCTGAGACGGCCAAAACATGCACTCGTGGAAACTTTTTTCAAAATCCACTTTGGGCTTGTAAGATGTTGTAAAGTGACTTTCTGTCACAATGCAGTACATGCACCTCAACACCCAACTTCATGAACACCACATCAGAGTGAATGATGCGACTGAACCGCGTGCGCTGGAGCCACCAGTGAGCGGCCAGTAGCTCATTGATGCCCCTTGTGTTGTATGCGCTTGGTTTCAAGCTTCTAAGACCTTCCAATTTCAAGCTATGAAGGAAAAGTGAAGACGCGTTTACTTTTCATATTTCATGACAGTTGGCTGAGACGGCCAAAACATGCACTCGTGGAAACTTTTTTCAAAATCCACTTTGGGCTTGTAAGATGTTGTAAAGTGACTTTCTGTCACAATGCAGTACATGCACCTCAACACCCAACTTCATGAACACCACATCAGAGTGAATGATGCGACTGAACCGCGTGCGCTGGAGCCACCAGTGAGCGGCCAGTAGCTCATTGAGGCCCCTTGTGTTGTATGCGCTTGGTTTCAAGCTTCTAAGACCTTCCAATTTCAAGCTATGAAGGAAAAGTGAAGACGCGTTTACTTTTCATATTTCATGACAGTTGGCTGAGACGGCCAAAACATGCACTCGTGGAAACTTTTTTCAAAATCCACTTTGGGCTTGTAAGATGTTGTAAAGTGACTTTCTGTCACAATGCAGTACATGCACCTCAACACCCAACTTCATGAACACCACATCAGAGTGAATGATGCGACTGAACCGCGTGCGCTGGAGCCACCAGTGAGCGGCCAGTAGCTCATTGATGCCCCTTGTGTTGTATGCGCTTGGTTTCAAGCTTCTAAGACCTTCCAATTTCAAGCTATGAAGGAAAAGTGAAGACGCGTTTACTTTTCATATTTCATGACAGTTGGCTGAGACGGCCAAAACATGCACTCGTGGAAACTTTTTTCAAAATCCACTTTGGGCTTGTAAGATGTTGTAAAGTGACTTTCTGTCACAATGCAGTACATGCACCTCAACACCCAACTTCATGAACACTAGGGGTGTCGCGATTTACCGGTATTATGATAACCGCGATGATAAAATGTGAAAATATGAATATCATATAAATATTGTATAAACGATATTATCGTATGACACAATCGTCTTTACATAAAAAGGCTTTTCGTGCTTGTTGTTTCTCCATTCTCTCTCTCTCTCTCTCTCTCTCTCTCTCTCTCTCTCTCTCTCTCTCTCTCTCTCTCTCTCTCTCTCTCTCTCTCTCTCCCTCCAAACAGTCACACACGCAACTGTGGTCCGTGTTTGTTGACATTTTTTCCTGCTCGCTCCGGTAGCCTACAGCTGCTAACTTATAGCGAGATATCGATCAACTTTTTTCCCCAGCCAAAAAAGTGTCAATTGTAACTTGGTGATGATCAGCTGATCAGCTGATCATGCACATTAGTGCAGCGTTTCTCAAACTATGGGCCGCGCAAGGTGGAGACAGCTGGTCCGCGAGATGGAGTGAAATTAGGACCGGTGCGTCACCTGATAATTTGCTGCGCAATTGATCAAACAACCGCGGACCGACAGAAAAAGAAAGCAAACGTTTCTGCACTCAGGAGGAAATGCTGGCTAATTCGATGTGATTAAACAGACACAGGCTACAATTAAGTGGTGGCATTCATTGAATGCATGCGTGTGCGCGTTTTCGTGACAGAAACTGAAACTAACGTAACGTTGGTGTCAAAGCTCCGCTTCAACCTGTCGGAAGGCTATTTAATTATTTAACAACATTTAATAGAACAACGTGGATTCTCGTTCCATAAAAACAGAGCAGAGACTGTAGGCCTACAATACATTATTTAGCATTGAGTATTGCTTAGTCAAATTTGAATACCGTATAACATGGTCAGAAGATTGTAGCCTTTCATCTAAAGATCTCCAGATTTACGCCTATCTGCATGGCCGTTTACCATAAACAAAAGTTGGTATTGTGTTTCCTGAATCCTTACATTCAGGCATTCAAAATAAATTTCATTATAAACCATATCAATTTGTTCTCCATTTGCCTACCAGAGTATGATGCTTGCATGAGGGAAACATCCCAAAACAACAGCACCCATATAGTTGCTGTTGTTTTCAGAAGTATCTATCATGCAACCATGCAAAGGCAATGAACTATTACAATCATATCTTATAGTAAAGCAGGCCTCTGATGTGCATAGAACATATGCATGTGCATAGTTTTCACAAACTTCTTGTGAACAATTTTCACACTTTAAGACATCAGTTCTCAGGTGATAAGCCTAGTGTTAGAATTAGAAGGCTAGTTGTTGTAGATATTCTCTGTAAAGCAGGGTCTTCAGGAGTTTCAAAGATGGAGAGGGATGTCCCTGCTCTAGTAGGCACTGGTAGCTCGTTCTTTCAAATAGTATGTTAAGCAGCCAGAATTTCAAAATGTTCATGCTCTATGTTTTGTCCAAATGATGTCTGTCTATATCGTCCTTGCACTTGGAGAAAACGGAAATGTTTCATTTGTCCCGTGTTTCAATCATCCCGGTTGTACCTACTCATTGAATCAAAAGCTTTACTTTGTTAAAAGTCTAACAACCTGTTAAAATATACCAGAAAATTGTGTCTAGCTCATCATTTTCTGTCTGGGGGAGAGCCCCCAGACCCCCCACGGACCTGTCCCACCCACTCTCAAAAAGCCTCCGATGCCAATGCATTGCATCTTTTTTTTTTTTTTTTACTATAGATATCGTGATAATATCGTTATCGTGATATTTTTTGACATGATAATCGTATTGTGAAATTTTGATATCGTGACACCCCTAATGAACACCACATCAGAGTGAATGATGCGACTGAACCGCGTGCGCTGGAGCCACCAGTGAGCGGCCAGTAGCTCATTGAGGCCCCTTGTGTTGTATGCGCTTGGTTTCAAGCTTCTAAGACCTTCCAATTTCAAGCGATGAAGGAAAAGTGAAGACGCGTTTACTTTTCATATTTCATGACAGTTGGCTGAGACGGCCAAAACATGCACTCGTGGAAACTTTTTTCAAAATCCACTTTGGGCTTGTAAGATGTTGTAAAGTGACTTTCTGTCACAATGCAGTACATGCACCTCAACACCCAACTTCATGAACACCACATCAGAGTGAATGATGCGACTGAACCGCGTGCGCTGGAGCCACCAGTGAGAAGCCAGTAGCTCATTGAGGCCCCTTGTGTTGTATGCGCTTGGTTTCAAGCTTCTAAGACCTTCCAATTTCAAGCTATGAAGGAAAAGTGAAGACGCGTTTACTTTTCATATTTCATGACTGTTGGCTGAGACGGCCAAAACATGCACTCGTGGATACTTTTTTCAAAATCCACTTTGGGCTTGTAAGATGTTGTAAAGTGACTTTCTGTCACAATGCAGTACATGCACCTCAACACCCAACTTCATGAACACCACATCAGAGTGAATGATGCGACTGAACCACGTGCACTGGAGCCACCAGTGAGCGGCCAGTAGCTCATTGAGGCCCCTTGTGTTGTATGCGCTTGGTTTCAAGCTTCTAAGACCTTCCAATTTCAAGCTATGAAGGAAAAGTGAAGACGCGTTTACTTTTCATATTTCATGACAGTTGGCTGAGACGGCCAAAACATGCACTCGTGGAAACTTTTTTCAAAATCCACTTTGGGCTTGTAAGATGTTGTAAAGTGACTTTCTGTCACAATGCAGTACATGCACCTCAACACCCAACTTCATGAACACCACATCAGAGTGAATGATGCGACTGAACCGCGTGCGCTGGAGCCACCAGTGAGCGGCCAGTAGCTCATTGAGGCCCCTTGTGTTGTATGCGCTTGGTTTCAAGCTTCTAAGACCTTCCAATTTCAAGCGATGAAGGAAAAGTGAAGACGCGTTTACTTTTCATATTTCATGACAGTTGGCTGAGACGGCCAAAACATGCACTCGTGGAAACTTTTTTCAAAATCCACTTTGGGCTTGTAAGATGTTGTAAAGTGACTTTCTGTCACAATGCAGTACATGCACCTCAACACCCAACTTCATGAACACCACATCAGAGTGAACGATGCGACTGAACCGCGTGCGCTGGAGCCACCAGTGAGCGGCCAGTAGCTCATTGAGGCCCCTTGTGTTGTATGCGCTTGGTTTCAAGCTTCTAAGACCTTCCAATTTCAAGCTATGAAGGAAAAGTGAAGACGCGTTTACTTTTCATATTTCATGACTGTTGGCTGAGACGGCCAAAACATGCACTCGTGGAAACTTTTTTCAAAATCCACTTTGGGCTTGTAAGATGTTGTAAAGTGACTTTCTGTCACAATGCAGTACATGCACCTCAACACCCAACTTCATGAACACCACATCAGAGTGAATGATGCGACTGAACCACGTGCACTGGAGCCACCAGTGAGCGGCCAGTAGCTCATTGAGGCCCCTTGTGTTGTATGCGCTTGGTTTCAAGCTTCTAAGACCTTCCAATTTCAAGCTATGAAGGAAAAGTGAAGACGCGTTTACTTTTCATATTTCATGACAGTTGGCTGAGACGGCCAAAACATGCACTCGTGGAAACTTTTTTCAAAATCCACTTTGGGCTTGTAAGATGTTGTAAAGTGACTTTCTGTCACAATGCAGTACATGCACCTCAACACCCAACTTCATGAACACCACATCAGAGTGAATGATGCGACTGAACCGCGTGCGCTGGAGCCACCAGTGAGCGGCCAGTAGCTCATTGAGGCCCCTTGTGTTGTATGCGCTTGGTTTCAAGCTTCTAAGACCTTCCAATTTCAAGCGATGAAGGAAAAGTGAAGACGCGTTTACTTTTCATATTTCATGACAGTTGGCTGAGACGGCCAAAACATGCACTCGTGGAAACTTTTTTCAAAATCCACTTTGGGCTTGTAAGATGTTGTAAAGTGACTTTCTGTCACAATGCAGTACATGCACCTCAACACCCAACTTCATGAACACCACATCAGAGTGAACGATGCGACTGAACCGCGTGCGCTGGAGCCACCAGTGAGCGGCCAGTAGCTCATTGAGGCCCCTTGTGTTGTATGCGCTTGGTTTCAAGCTTCTAAGACCTTCCAATTTCAAGCTATGAAGGAAAAGTGAAGACGCGTTTACTTTTCATATTTCATGACTGTTGGCTGAGACGGCCAAAACATGCACTCGTGGAAACTTTTTTCAAAATCCACTTTGGGCTTGTAAGATGTTGTAAAGTGACTTTCTGTCACAATGCAGTACATGCACCTCAACACCCAACTTCATGAACACCACATCAGAGTGAATGATGCGACTGAACCGCGTGCGCTGGAGCCACCAGTGAGCGGCCAGTAGCTCATTGAGGCCCCTTGTGTTGTATGCGCTTGGTTTCAAGCTTCTAAGACCTTCCAATTTCAAGCTATGAAGGAAAAGTGAAGACGCGTTTACTTTTCATATTTCATGACAGTTGGCTGAGACGGCCAAAACATGCACTCGTGGAAACTTTTTTCAAAATCCACTTTGGGCTTGTAAGATGTTGTAAAGTGACTTTTTGTCACAATGCAGTACATGCACCTCAACACCCAACTTCATGAACACCAGATCAGAGTGAATGATGCGACTGAACCGCGTGCGCTGGAGCCACCAGTGAGCGGCCAGTAGCTCATTGAGGCCCCTTGTGTTGTATGCGCTTGGTTTCAAGCTTCTAAGACCTTCCAATTTCAAGCTATGAAGGAAAAGTGAAGACGCGTTTACTTTTCATATTTCATGACAGTTGGCTGAGACGGCCAAAACATGCACTCGTGGAAACTTTTTTCAAAATCCACTTTGGGCTTGTAAGATGTTGTAAAGTGACTTTCTGTCACAATGCAGTACATGCACCTCAACACCCAACTTCATGAACACCACATCAGAGTGAATGATGCGACTGAACCGCGTGCGCTGGAGCCACCAGTGAGCGGCCAGTAGCTCATTGAGGCCCCTTGTGTTGTATGCGCTTGGTTTCAAGCTTCTAAGACCTTCCAATTTCAAGCTATGAAGGAAAAGTGAAGACGCGTTTAATTTTCATATTTCATGACAGTTGGCTGAGACGGCCAAAACATGCACTCGTGGAAACTTTTTTCAAAATCCACTTTGGGCTTGTAAGATGTTGTAAAGTGACTTTCTGTCACAATGCAGTACATGCACCTCAACACCCAACTTCATGAACACCACATCAGAGTGAATGATGCGACTGAACCGCGTGCGCTGGAGCCACCAGTGAGCGGCCAGTAGCTCATTGAGGCCCCTTGTGTTGTATGCGCTTGGTTTCAAGCTTCTAAGACCTTCCAATTTCAAGCGATGAAGGAAAAGTGAAGACGCGTTTACTTTTCATATTTCATGACAGTTGGCTGAGACGGCCAAAACATGCACTCGTGGAAACTTTTTTCAAAATCCACTTTGGGCTTGTAAGATGTTGTAAAGTGACTTTCTGTCACAATGCAGTACATGCACCTCAACACCCAACTTCATGAACACCACATCAGAGTGAATGATGCGACTGAACCGCGTGCACTGGAGCCACCAGTGAGCGGCCAGTAGCTCATTGAGGCCCCTTGTGTTGTATGCGCTTGGTTTCAAGCTTCTAAGACCTTCCAATTTCAAGCTATGAAGGAAAAGTGAAGACGCGTTTACTTTTCATATTTCATGACAGTTGGCTGAGACGGCCAAAACATGCACTCGTGGAAACTTTTTTCAAAATCCACTTTGGGCTTGTAAGATGTTGTAAAGTGACTTTCTGTCACAATGCAGTACATGCACCTCAACACCCAACTTCATGAACACCACATCAGAGTGAATGATGCGACTGAACCACGTGCACTGGAGCCACCAGTGAGCGGCCAGTAGCTCATTGAGGCCCCTTGTGTTGTATGCGCTTGGTTTCAAGCTTCTAAGACCTTCCAATTTCAAGCTATGAAGGAAAAGTGAAGACGCGTTTACTTTTCATATTTCATGACAGTTGGCTGAGACGGCCAAAACATGCACTCGTGGAAACTTTTTTCAAAATCCACTTTGGGCTTGTAAGATGTTGTAAAGTGACTTTCTGTCACAATGCAGTACATGCACCTCAACACCCAACTTCATGAACACCACATCAGAGTGAATGATGCGACTGAACCGCGTGCGCTGGAGCCACCAGTGAGCGGCCAGTAGCTCATTGAGGCCCCTTGTGTTGTATGCGCTTGGTTTCAAGCTTCTAAGACCTTCCAATTTCAAGCGATGAAGGAAAAGTGAAGACGCGTTTACTTTTCATATTTCATGACAGTTGGCTGAGACGGCCAAAACATGCACTCGTGGAAACTTTTTTCAAAATCCACTTTGGGCTTGTAAGATGTTGTAAAGTGACTTTCTGTCACAATGCAGTACATGCACCTCAACACCCAACTTCATGAACACCACATCAGAGTGAACGATGCGACTGAACCGCGTGCGCTGGAGCCACCAGTGAGCGGCCAGTAGCTCATTGAGGCCCCTTGTGTTGTATGCGCTTGGTTTCAAGCTTCTAAGACCTTCCAATTTCAAGCTATGAAGGAAAAGTGAAGACGCGTTTACTTTTCATATTTCATGACTGTTGGCTGAGACGGCCAAAACATGCACTCGTGGAAACTTTTTTCAAAATCCACTTTGGGCTTGTAAGATGTTGTAAAGTGACTTTCTGTCACAATGCAGTACATGCACCTCAACACCCAACTTCATGAACACCACATCAGAGTGAATGATGCGACTGAACCGCGTGCGCTGGAGCCACCAGTGAGCGGCCAGTAGCTCATTGAGGCCCCTTGTGTTGTATGCGCTTGGTTTCAAGCTTCTAAGACCTTCCAATTTCAAGCTATGAAGGAAAAGTGAAGACGCGTTTACTTTTCATATTTCATGACAGTTGGCTGAGACGGCCAAAACATGCACTCGTGGAAACTTTTTTCAAAATCCACTTTGGGCTTGTAAGATGTTGTAAAGTGACTTTTTGTCACAATGCAGTACATGCACCTCAACACCCAACTTCATGAACACCAGATCAGAGTGAATGATGCGACTGAACCGCGTGCGCTGGAGCCACCAGTGAGCGGCCAGTAGCTCATTGAGGCCCCTTGTGTTGTATGCGCTTGGTTTCAAGCTTCTAAGACCTTCCAATTTCAAGCTATGAAGGAAAAGTGAAGACGCGTTTACTTTTCATATTTCATGACAGTTGGCTGAGACGGCCAAAACATGCACTCGTGGAAACTTTTTTCAAAATCCACTTTGGGCTTGTAAGATGTTGTAAAGTGACTTTCTGTCACAATGCAGTACATGCACCTCAACACCCAACTTCATGAACACCACATCAGAGTGAATGATGCGACTGAACCGCGTGCGCTGGAGCCACCAGTGAGCGGCCAGTAGCTCATTGAGGCCCCTTGTGTTGTATGCGCTTGGTTTCAAGCTTCTAAGACCTTCCAATTTCAAGCTATGAAGGAAAAGTGAAGACGCGTTTACTTTTCATATTTCATGACAGTTGGCTGAGACGGCCAAAACATGCACTCGTGGAAACTTTTTTCAAAATCCACTTTGGGCTTGTAAGATGTTGTAAAGTGACTTTCTGTCACAATGCAGTACATGCACCTCAACACCCAACTTCATGAACACCACATCAGAGTGAATGATGCGACTGAACCACGTGCACTGGAGCCACCAGTGAGCGGCCAGTAGCTCATTGAGGCCCCTTGTGTTGTATGCGCTTGGTTTCAAGCTTCTAAGACCTTCCAATTTCAAGCTATGAAGGAAAAGTGAAGACGCGTTTACTTTTCATATTTCATGACAGTTGGCTGAGACGGCCAAAACATGCACTCGTGGAAACTTTTTTCAAAATCCACTTTGGGCTTGTAAGATGTTGTAAAGTGACTTTCTGTCACAATGCAGTACATGCACCTCAACACCCAACTTCATGAACACCACATCAGAGTGAATGATGCGACTGAACCGCGTGCGCTGGAGCCACCAGTGAGCGGCCAGTAGCTCATTGAGGCCCCTTGTGTTGTATGCGCTTGGTTTCAAGCTTCTAAGACCTTCCAATTTCAAGCGATGAAGGAAAAGTGAAGACGCGTTTACTTTTCATATTTCATGACAGTTGGCTGAGACGGCCAAAACATGCACTCGTGGAAACTTTTTTCAAAATCCACTTTGGGCTTGTAAGATGTTGTAAAGTGACTTTCTGTCACAATGCAGTACATGCACCTCAACACCCAACTTCATGAACACCACATCAGAGTGAACGATGCGACTGAACCGCGTGCGCTGGAGCCACCAGTGAGCGGCCAGTAGCTCATTGAGGCCCCTTGTGTTGTATGCGCTTGGTTTCAAGCTTCTAAGACCTTCCAATTTCAAGCTATGAAGGAAAAGTGAAGACGCGTTTACTTTTCATATTTCATGACTGTTGGCTGAGACGGCCAAAACATGCACTCGTGGAAACTTTTTTCAAAATCCACTTTGGGCTTGTAAGATGTTGTAAAGTGACTTTCTGTCACAATGCAGTACATGCACCTCAACACCCAACTTCATGAACACCACATCAGAGTGAATGATGCGACTGAACCACGTGCACTGGAGCCACCAGTGAGCGGCCAGTAGCTCATTGAGGCCCCTTGTGTTGTATGCGCTTGGTTTCAAGCTTCTAAGACCTTCCAATTTCAAGCTATGAAGGAAAAGTGAAGACGCGTTTACTTTTCATATTTCATGACAGTTGGCTGAGACGGCCAAAACATGCACTCGTGGAAACTTTTTTCAAAATCCACTTTGGGCTTGTAAGATGTTGTAAAGTGACTTTCTGTCACAATGCAGTACATGCACCTCAACACCCAACTTCATGAACACCACATCAGAGTGAATGATGCGACTGAACCGCGTGCGCTGGAGCCACCAGTGAGCGGCCAGTAGCTCATTGAGGCCCCTTGTGTTGTATGCGCTTGGTTTCAAGCTTCTAAGACCTTCCAATTTCAAGCGATGAAGGAAAAGTGAAGACGCGTTTACTTTTCATATTTCATGACAGTTGGCTGAGACGGCCAAAACATGCACTCGTGGAAACTTTTTTCAAAATCCACTTTGGGCTTGTAAGATGTTGTAAAGTGACTTTCTGTCACAATGCAGTACATGCACCTCAACACCCAACTTCATGAACACCACATCAGAGTGAACGATGCGACTGAACCGCGTGCGCTGGAGCCACCAGTGAGCGGCCAGTAGCTCATTGAGGCCCCTTGTGTTGTATGCGCTTGGTTTCAAGCTTCTAAGACCTTCCAATTTCAAGCTATGAAGGAAAAGTGAAGACGCGTTTACTTTTCATATTTCATGACTGTTGGCTGAGACGGCCAAAACATGCACTCGTGGAAACTTTTTTCAAAATCCACTTTGGGCTTTTAAGATGTTGTAAAGTGACTTTCTGTCACAATGCAGTACATGCACCTCAACACCCAACTTCATGAACACCACATCAGAGTGAATGATGCGACTGAACCGCGTGCGCTGGAGCCACCAGTGAGCGGCCAGTAGCTCATTGAGGCCCCTTGTGTTGTATGCGCTTGGTTTCAAGCTTCTAAGACCTTCCAATTTCAAGCTATGAAGGAAAAGTGAAGACGCGTTTACTTTTCATATTTCATGACAGTTGGCTGAGACGGCCAAAACATGCACTCGTGGAAACTTTTTTCAAAATCCACTTTGGGCTTGTAAGATGTTGTAAAGTGACTTTTTGTCACAATGCAGTACATGCACCTCAACACCCAACTTCATGAACACCAGATCAGAGTGAATGATGCGACTGAACCGCGTGCGCTGGAGCCACCAGTGAGCGGCCAGTAGCTCATTGAGGCCCCTTGTGTTGTATGCGCTTGGTTTCAAGCTTCTAAGACCTTCCAATTTCAAGCTATGAAGGAAAAGTGAAGACGCGTTTACTTTTCATATTTCATGACAGTTGGCTGAGACGGCCAAAACATGCACTCGTGGAAACTTTTTTCAAAATCCACTTTGGGCTTGTAAGATGTTGTAAAGTGACTTTCTGTCACAATGCAGTACATGCACCTCAACACCCAACTTCATGAACACCACATCAGAGTGAATGATGCGACTGAACCGCGTGCGCTGGAGCCACCAGTGAGCGGCCAGTAGCTCATTGAGGCCCCTTGTGTTGTATGCGCTTGGTTTCAAGCTTCTAAGACCTTCCAATTTCAAGCTATGAAGGAAAAGTGAAGACGCGTTTAATTTTCATATTTCATGACAGTTGGCTGAGACGGCTAAAACATGCACTCGTGGAAACTTTTTTCAAAATCCACTTTGGGCTTGTAAGATGTTGTAAAGTGACTTTCTGTCACAATGCAGTACATGCACCTCAACACCCAACTTCATGAACACCACATCAGAGTGAATGATGCGACTGAACCGCGTGCGCTGGAGCCACCAGTGAGCGGCCAGTAGCTCATTGAGGCCCCTTGTGTTGTATGCGCTTGGTTTCAAGCTTCTAAGACCTTCCAATTTCAAGCGATGAAGGAAAAGTGAAGACGCGTTTACTTTTCATATTTCATGACAGTTGGCTGAGACGGCCAAAACATGCACTCGTGGAAACTTTTTTCAAAATCCACTTTGGGCTTGTAAGATGTTGTAAAGTGACTTTCTGTCACAATGCAGTACATGCACCTCAACACCCAACTTCATGAACACCACATCAGAGTGAATGATGCGACTGAACCGCGTGCACTGGAGCCACCAGTGAGCGGCCAGTAGCTCATTGAGGCCCCTTGTGTTGTATGCGCTTGGTTTCAAGCTTCTAAGACCTTCCAATTTCAAGCTATGAAGGAAAAGTGAAGACGCGTTTACTTTTCATATTTCATGACAGTTGGCTGAGACGGCCAAAACATGCACTCGTGGAAACTTTTTTCAAAATCCACTTTGGGCTTGTAAGATGTTGTAAAGTGACTTTCTGTCACAATGCAGTACATGCACCTCAACACCCAACTTCATGAACACCACATCAGAGTGAATGATGCGACTGAACCACGTGCACTGGAGCCACCAGTGAGCGGCCAGTAGCTCATTGAGGCCCCTTGTGTTGTATGCGCTTGGTTTCAAGCTTCTAAGACCTTCCAATTTCAAGCTATGAAGGAAAAGTGAAGACGCGTTTACTTTTCATATTTCATGACAGTTGGCTGAGACGGCCAAAACATGCACTCGTGGAAACTTTTTTCAAAATCCACTTTGGGCTTGTAAGATGTTGTAAAGTGACTTTCTGTCACAATGCAGTACATGCACCTCAACACCCAACTTCATGAACACCACATCAGAGTGAATGATGCGACTGAACCGCGTGCGCTGGAGCCACCAGTGAGCGGCCAGTAGCTCATTGAGGCCCCTTGTGTTGTATGCGCTTGGTTTCAAGCTTCTAAGACCTTCCAATTTCAAGCGATGAAGGAAAAGTGAAGACGCGTTTACTTTTCATATTTCATGACAGTTGGCTGAGACGGCCAAAACATGCACTCGTGGAAACTTTTTTCAAAATCCACTTTGGGCTTGTAAGATGTTGTAAAGTGACTTTCTGTCACAATGCAGTACATGCACCTCAACACCCAACTTCATGAACACCACATCAGAGTGAACGATGCGACTGAACCGCGTGCGCTGGAGCCACCAGTGAGCGGCCAGTAGCTCATTGAGGCCCCTTGTGTTGTATGCGCTTGGTTTCAAGCTTCTAAGACCTTCCAATTTCAAGCTATGAAGGAAAAGTGAAGACGCGTTTACTTTTCATATTTCATGACTGTTGGCTGAGACGGCCAAAACATGCACTCGTGGAAACTTTTTTCAAAATCCACTTTGGGCTTGTAAGATGTTGTAAAGTGACTTTCTGTCACAATGCAGTACATGCACCTCAACACCCAACTTCATGAACACCACATCAGAGTGAATGATGCGACTGAACCGCGTGCGCTGGAGCCACCAGTGAGCGGCCAGTAGCTCATTGAGGCCCCTTGTGTTGTATGCGCTTGGTTTCAAGCTTCTAAGACCTTCCAATTTCAAGCTATGAAGGAAAAGTGAAGACGCGTTTACTTTTCATATTTCATGACAGTTGGCTGAGACGGCCAAAACATGCACTCGTGGAAACTTTTTTCAAAATCCACTTTGGGCTTGTAAGATGTTGTAAAGTGACTTTTTGTCACAATGCAGTACATGCACCTCAACACCCAACTTCATGAACACCAGATCAGAGTGAATGATGCGACTGAACCGCGTGCGCTGGAGCCACCAGTGAGCGGCCAGTAGCTCATTGAGGCCCCTTGTGTTGTATGCGCTTGGTTTCAAGCTTCTAAGACCTTCCAATTTCAAGCTATGAAGGAAAAGTGAAGACGCGTTTACTTTTCATATTTCATGACAGTTGGCTGAGACGGCCAAAACATGCACTCGTGGAAACTTTTTTCAAAATCCACTTTGGGCTTGTAAGATGTTGTAAAGTGACTTTCTGTCACAATGCAGTACATGCACCTCAACACCCAACTTCATGAACACCACATCAGAGTGAATGATGCGACTGAACCGCGTGCGCTGGAGCCACCAGTGAGCGGCCAGTAGCTCATTGAGGCCCCTTGTGTTGTATGCGCTTGGTTTCAAGCTTCTAAGACCTTCCAATTTCAAGCGATGAAGGAAAAGTGAAGACGCGTTTACTTTTCATATTTCATGACAGTTGGCTGAGACGGCCAAAACATGCACTCGTGGAAACTTTTTTCAAAATCCACTTTGGGCTTGTAAGATGTTGTAAAGTGACTTTCTGTCACAATGCAGTACATGCACCTCAACACCCAACTTCATGAACACCACATCAGAGTGAACGATGCGACTGAACCGCGTGCGCTGGAGCCACCAGTGAGCGGCCAGTAGCTCATTGAGGCCCCTTGTGTTGTATGCGCTTGGTTTCAAGCTTCTAAGACCTTCCAATTTCAAGCTATGAAGGAAAAGTGAAGACGCGTTTACTTTTCATATTTCATGACTGTTGGCTGAGACGGCCAAAACATGCACTCGTGGAAACTTTTTTCAAAATCCACTTTGGGCTTGTAAGATGTTGTAAAGTGACTTTCTGTCACAATGCAGTACATGCACCTCAACACCCAACTTCATGAACACCACATCAGAGTGAATGATGCGACTGAACCGCGTGCGCTGGAGCCACCAGTGAGCGGCCAGTAGCTCATTGAGGCCCCTTGTGTTGTATGCGCTTGGTTTCAAGCTTCTAAGACCTTCCAATTTCAAGCTATGAAGGAAAAGTGAAGACGCGTTTACTTTTCATATTTCATGACAGTTGGCTGAGACGGCCAAAACATGCACTCGTGGAAACTTTTTTCAAAATCCACTTTGGGCTTGTAAGATGTTGTAAAGTGACTTTTTGTCACAATGCAGTACATGCACCTCAACACCCAACTTCATGAACACCAGATCAGAGTGAATGATGCGACTGAACCGCGTGCGCTGGAGCCACCAGTGAGCGGCCAGTAGCTCATTGAGGCCCCTTGTGTTGTATGCGCTTGGTTTCAAGCTTCTAAGACCTTCCAATTTCAAGCTATGAAGGAAAAGTGAAGACGCGTTTACTTTTCATATTTCATGACAGTTGGCTGAGACGGCCAAAACATGCACTCGTGGAAACTTTTTTCAAAATCCACTTTGGGCTTGTAAGATGTTGTAAAGTGACTTTCTGTCACAATGCAGTACATGCACCTCAACACCCAACTTCATGAACACCACATCAGAGTGAATGATGCGACTGAACCGCGTGCGCTGGAGCCACCAGTGAGCGGCCAGTAGCTCATTGAGGCCCCTTGTGTTGTATGCGCTTGGTTTCAAGCTTCTAAGACCTTCCAATTTCAAGCTATGAAGGAAAAGTGAAGACGCGTTTAATTTTCATATTTCATGACAGTTGGCTGAGACGGCCAAAACATGCACTCGTGGAAACTTTTTTCAAAATCCACTTTGGGCTTGTAAGATGTTGTAAAGTGACTTTCTGTCACAATGCAGTACATGCACCTCAACACCCAACTTCATGAACACCACATCAGAGTGAATGATGCGACTGAACCGCGTGCGCTGGAGCCACCAGTGAGCGGCCAGTAGCTCATTGAGGCCCCTTGTGTTGTATGCGCTTGGTTTCAAGCTTCTAAGACCTTCCAATTTCAAGCGATGAAGGAAAAGTGAAGACGCGTTTACTTTTCATATTTCATGACAGTTGGCTGAGACGGCCAAAACATGCACTCGTGGAAACTTTTTTCAAAATCCACTTTGGGCTTGTAAGATGTTGTAAAGTGACTTTCTGTCACAATGCAGTACATGCACCTCAACACCCAACTTCATGAACACCACATCAGAGTGAATGATGCGACTGAACCGCGTGCACTGGAGCCACCAGTGAGCGGCCAGTAGCTCATTGAGGCCCCTTGTGTTGTATGCGCTTGGTTTCAAGCTTCTAAGACCTTCCAATTTCAAGCTATGAAGGAAAAGTGAAGACGCGTTTACTTTTCATATTTCATGACAGTTGGCTGAGACGGCCAAAACATGCACTCGTGGAAACTTTTTTCAAAATCCACTTTGGGCTTGTAAGATGTTGTAAAGTGACTTTCTGTCACAATGCAGTACATGCACCTCAACACCCAACTTCATGAACACCACATCAGAGTGAATGATGCGACTGAACCACGTGCACTGGAGCCACCAGTGAGCGGCCAGTAGCTCATTGAGGCCCCTTGTGTTGTATGCGCTTGGTTTCAAGCTTCTAAGACCTTCCAATTTCAAGCTATGAAGGAAAAGTGAAGACGCGTTTACTTTTCATATTTCATGACAGTTGGCTGAGACGGCCAAAACATGCACTCGTGGAAACTTTTTTCAAAATCCACTTTGGGCTTGTAAGATGTTGTAAAGTGACTTTCTGTCACAATGCAGTACATGCACCTCAACACCCAACTTCATGAACACCACATCAGAGTGAATGATGCGACTGAACCGCGTGCGCTGGAGCCACCAGTGAGCGGCCAGTAGCTCATTGAGGCCCCTTGTGTTGTATGCGCTTGGTTTCAAGCTTCTAAGACCTTCCAATTTCAAGCGATGAAGGAAAAGTGAAGACGCGTTTACTTTTCATATTTCATGACAGTTGGCTGAGACGGCCAAAACATGCACTCGTGGAAACTTTTTTCAAAATCCACTTTGGGCTTGTAAGATGTTGTAAAGTGACTTTCTGTCACAATGCAGTACATGCACCTCAACACCCAACTTCATGAACACCACATCAGAGTGAACGATGCGACTGAACCGCGTGCGCTGGAGCCACCAGTGAGCGGCCAGTAGCTCATTGAGGCCCCTTGTGTTGTATGCGCTTGGTTTCAAGCTTCTAAGACCTTCCAATTTCAAGCTATGAAGGAAAAGTGAAGACGCGTTTACTTTTCATATTTCATGACTGTTGGCTGAGACGGCCAAAACATGCACTCGTGGAAACTTTTTTCAAAATCCACTTTGGGCTTGTAAGATGTTGTAAAGTGACTTTCTGTCACAATGCAGTACATGCACCTCAACACCCAACTTCATGAACACCACATCAGAGTGAATGATGCGACTGAACCGCGTGCGCTGGAGCCACCAGTGAGCGGCCAGTAGCTCATTGAGGCCCCTTGTGTTGTATGCGCTTGGTTTCAAGCTTCTAAGACCTTCCAATTTCAAGCTATGAAGGAAAAGTGAAGACGCGTTTACTTTTCATATTTCATGACAGTTGGCTGAGACGGCCAAAACATGCACTCGTGGAAACTTTTTTCAAAATCCACTTTGGGCTTGTAAGATGTTGTAAAGTGACTTTTTGTCACAATGCAGTACATGCACCTCAACACCCAACTTCATGAACACCAGATCAGAGTGAATGATGCGACTGAAACGCGTGCGCTGGAGCCACCAGTGAGCGGCCAGTAGCTCATTGAGGCCCCTTGTGTTGTATGCGCTTGGTTTCAAGCTTCTAAGACCTTCCAATTTCAAGCTATGAAGGAAAAGTGAAGACGCGTTTACTTTTCATATTTCATGACAGTTGGCTGAGACGGCCAAAACATGCACTCGTGGAAACTTTTTTCAAAATCCACTTTGGGCTTGTAAGATGTTGTAAAGTGACTTTCTGTCACAATGCAGTACATGCACCTCAACACCCAACTTCATGAACACCACATCAGAGTGAATGATGCGACTGAACCGCGTGCGCTGGAGCCACCAGTGAGCGGCCAGTAGCTCATTGAGGCCCCTTGTGTTGTATGCGCTTGGTTTCAAGCTTCTAAGACCTTCCAATTTCAAGCTATGAAGGAAAAGTGAAGACGCGTTTACTTTTCATATTTCATGACAGTTGGCTGAGACGGCCAAAACATGCACTCGTGGAAACTTTTTTCAAAATCCACTTTGGGCTTGTAAGATGTTGTAAAGTGACTTTCTGTCACAATGCAGTACATGCACCTCAACACCCAACTTCATGAACACCACATCAGAGTGAATGATGCGACTGAACCGCGTGCGCTGGAGCCACCAGTGAGCGGCCAGTAGCTCATTGAGGCCCCTTGTGTTGTATGCGCTTGGTTTCAAGCTTCTAAGACCTTCCAATTTCAAGCGATGAAGGAAAAGTGAAGACGCGTTTACTTTTCATATTTCATGACAGTTGGCTGAGACGGCCAAAACATGCACTCGTGGAAACTTTTTTCAAAATCCACTTTGGGCTTGTAAGATGTTGTAAAGTGACTTTCTGTCACAATGCAGTACATGCACCTCAACACCCAACTTCATGAACACCACATCAGAGTGAATGATGCGACTGAACCGCGTGCACTGGAGCCACCAGTGAGCGGCCAGTAGCTCATTGAGGCCCCTTGTGTTGTATGCGCTTGGTTTCAAGCTTCTAAGACCTTCCAATTTCAAGCTATGAAGGAAAAGTGAAGACGCGTTTACTTTTCATATTTCATGACAGTTGGCTGAGACGGCCAAAACATGCACTCGTGGAAACTTTTTTCAAAATCCACTTTGGGCTTGTAAGATGTTGTAAAGTGACTTTCTGTCACAATGCAGTACATGCACCTCAACACCCAACTTCATGAACACCACATCAGAGTGAACGATGCGACTGAACCACGTGCACTGGAGCCACCAGTGAGCGGCCAGTAGCTCATTGAGGCCCCTTGTGTTGTATGCGCTTGGTTTCAAGCTTCTAAGACCTTCCAATTTCAAGCTATGAAGGAAAAGTGAAGACGCGTTTACTTTTCATATTTCATGACAGTTGGCTGAGACGGCCAAAACATGCACTCGTGGAAACTTTTTTCAAAATCCACTTTGGGCTTGTAAGATGTTGTAAAGTGACTTTCTGTCACAATGCAGTACATGCACCTCAACACCCAACTTCATGAACACCACATCAGAGTGAATGATGCGACTGAACCGCGTGCGCTGGAGCCACCAGTGAGCGGCCAGTAGCTCATTGAGGCCCCTTGTGTTGTATGCGCTTGGTTTCAAGCTTCTAAGACCTTCCAATTTCAAGCGATGAAGGAAAAGTGAAGACGCGTTTACTTTTCATATTTCATGACAGTTGGCTGAGACGGCCAAAACATGCACTCGTGGAAACTTTTTTCAAAATCCACTTTGGGCTTGTAAGATGTTGTAAAGTGACTTTCTGTCACAATGCAGTACATGCACCTCAACACCCAACTTCATGAACACCACATCAGAGTGAATGATGCGACTGAACCGCGTGCGCTGGAGCCACCAGTGAGAAGCCAGTAGCTCATTGAGGCCCCTTGTGTTGTATGCGCTTGGTTTCAAGCTTCTAAGACCTTCCAATTTCAAGCTATGAAGGAAAAGTGAAGACGCGTTTACTTTTCATATTTCATGACAGTTGGCTGAGACGGCCAAAACATGCACTCGTGGAAACTTTTTTCAAAATCCACTTTGGGCTTGTAAGATGTTGTAAAGTGACTTTCTGTCACAATGCAGTACATGCACCTCAACACCCAACTTCATGAACACCACATCAGAGTGAATGATGCGACTGAACCGCGTGCGCTGGAGCCACCAGTGAGCGGCCAGTAGCTCATTGAGGCCCCTTGTGTTGTATGCGCTTGGTTTCAAGCTTCTAAGACCTTCCAATTTCAAGCGATGAAGGAAAAGTGAAGACGCGTTTACTTTTCATATTTCATGACAGTTGGCTGAGACGGCCAAAACATGCACTCGTGGAAACTTTTTTCAAAATCCACTTTGGGCTTGTAAGATGTTGTAAAGTGACTTTCTGTCACAATGCAGTACATGCACCTCAACACCCAACTTCATGAACACCACATCAGAGTGAACGATGCGACTGAACCGCGTGCGCTGGAGCCACCAGTGAGCGGCCAGTAGCTCATTGAGGCCCCTTGTGTTGTATGCGCTTGGTTTCAAGCTTCTAAGACCTTCCAATTTCAAGCTATGAAGGAAAAGTGAAGACGCGTTTACTTTTCATATTTCATGACTGTTGGCTGAGACGGCCAAAACATGCACTCGTGGAAACTTTTTTCAAAATCCACTTTGGGCTTGTAAGATGTTGTAAAGTGACTTTCTGTCACAATGCAGTACATGCACCTCAACACCCAACTTCATGAACACCACATCAGAGTGAATGATGCGACTGAACCGCGTGCGCTGGAGCCACCAGTGAGCGGCCAGTAGCTCATTGAGGCCCCTTGTGTTGTATGCGCTTGGTTTCAAGCTTCTAAGACCTTCCAATTTCAAGCTATGAAGGAAAAGTGAAGACGCGTTTACTTTTCATATTTCATGACAGTTGGCTGAGACGGCCAAAACATGCACTCGTGGAAACTTTTTTCAAAATCCACTTTGGGCTTGTAAGATGTTGTAAAGTGACTTTCTGTCACAATGCAGTACATGGACCTCAACACCCAACTTCATGAACACCACATCAGAGTGAATGATGCGACTGAACCGCGTGCGCTGGAGCCACCAGTGAGCGGCCAGTAGCTCATTGAGGCCCCTTGTGTTGTATGCGCTTGGTTTCAAGCTTCTAAGACCTTCCAATTTCAAGCGATGAAGGAAAAGTGAAGACGCGTTTACTTTTCATATTTCATGACAGTTGGCTGAGACGGCCAAAACATGCACTCGTGGAAACTTTTTTCAAAATCCACTTTGGGCTTGTAAGATGTTGTAAAGTGACTTTCTGTCACAATGCAGTACATGCACCTCAACACCCAACTTCATGAACACCACATCAGAGTGAATGATGCGACTGAACCGCGTGCGCTGGAGCCACCAGTGAGCGGCCAGTAGCTCATTGAGGCCCCTTGTGTTGTATGCGCTTGGTTTCAAGCTTCTAAGACCTTCCAATTTCAAGCTATGAAGGAAAAGTGAAGACGCGTTTACTTTTCATATTTCATGACAGTTGGCTGAGACGGCCAAAACATGCACTCGTGGAAACTTTTTTCAAAATCCACTTTGGGCTTGTAAGATGTTGTAAAGTGACTTTCTGTCACAATGCAGTACATGCACCTCAACACCCAACTTCATGAACACCACATCAGAGTGAATGATGCGACTGAACCGCGTGCGCTGGAGCCACCAGTGAGCGGCCAGTAGCTCATTGAGGCCCCTTGTGTTGTATGCGCTTGGTTTCAAGCTTCTAAGACCTTCCAATTTCAAGCTATGAAGGAAAAGTGAAGACGCGTTTACTTTTCATATTTCATGACAGTTGGCTGAGACGGCCAAAACATGCACTCGTGGAAACTTTTTTCAAAATCCACTTTGGGCTTGTAAGATGTTGTAAAGTGACTTTCTGTCACAATGCAGTACATGGACCTCAACACCCAACTTCATGAACACCACATCAGAGTGAATGATGCGACTGAACCGCGTGCGCTGGAGCCACCAGTGAGCGGCCAGTAGCTCATTGAGGCCCCTTGTGTTGTATGCGCTTGGTTTCAAGCTTCTAAGACCTTCCAATTTCAAGCGATGAAGGAAAAGTGAAGACGCGTTT
Source organism: Sardina pilchardus (assembly GCF_963854185.1). Taxonomy (NCBI): domain Eukaryota; kingdom Metazoa; phylum Chordata; class Actinopteri; order Clupeiformes; family Clupeidae; genus Sardina; species Sardina pilchardus. Next base: position 36,532,251 of record NC_084999.1, on the reverse strand, counting down.
ACTTTTCATATTTCATGACAGTTGGCTGAGACGGCCAAAACATGCACTCGTGGAAACTTTTTTCAAAATCCACTTTGGGCTTGTAAGATGTTGTAAAGTGACTTTCTGTCACAATGCAGTACATGCACCTCAACACCCAACTTCATGAACACCACATCAGAGTGAATGATGCGACTGAACCGCGTGCGCTGGAGCCACCAGTGAGCGGCCAGTAGCTCATTGAGGCCCCTTGTGTTGTATGCGCTTGGTTTCAAGCTTCTAAGACCTTCCAATTTCAAGCTATGAAGGAAAAGTGAAGACGCGTTTACTTTTCATATTTCATGACAGTTGGCTGAGACGGCCAAAACATGCACTCGTGGAAACTTTTTTCAAAATCCACTTTGGGCTTGTAAGATGTTGTAAAGTGACTTTCTGTCACAATGCAGTACATGCACCTCAACACCCAACTTCATGAACACCACATCAGAGTGAATGATGCGACTGAACCGCGTGCGCTGGAGCCACCAGTGAGCGGCCAGTAGCTCATTGAGGCCCCTTGTGTTGTATGCGCTTGGTTTCAAGCTTCTAAGACCTTCCAATTTCAAGCGATGAAGGAAAAGTGAAGACGCGTTTACTTTTCATATTTCATGACAGTTGGCTGAGACGGCCAAAACATGCACTCGTGGAAACTTTTTTCAAAATCCACTTTGGGCTTGTAAGATGTTGTAAAGTGACTTTCTGTCACAATGCAGTACATGCACCTCAACACCCAACTTCATGAACACCACATCAGAGTGAATGATGCGACTGAACCGCGTGCGCTGGAGCCACCAGTGAGCGGCCAGTAGCTCATTGAGGCCCCTTGTGTTGTATGCGCTTGGTTTCAAGCTTCTAAGACCTTCCAATTTCAAGCGATGAAGGAAAAGTGAAGACGCGTTTACTTTTCATATTTCATGACAGTTGGCTGAGACGGCCAAAACATGCACTCGTGGAAACTTTTTTCAAAATCCACTTTGGGCTTGTAAGATGTTGTAAAGAGACTTTCTGTCACAATGCAGTACATGCACCTCAACACCCAACTTCATGAACACCACATCAGAGTGAATGATGCGACTGAACCGCGTGCGCTGGAGCCACCAGTGAGCGGCCAGTAGCTCATTGAGGCCCCTTGTGTTGTATGCGCTTGGTTTCAAGCTTCTAAGACCTTCCAATTTCAAGCTATGAAGGAAAAGTGAAGACGCGTTTACTTTTCATATTTCATGACAGTTGGCTGAGACGGCCAAAACATGCACTCGTGGAAACTTTTTTCAAAATCCACTTTGGGCTTGTAAGATGTTGTAAAGTGACTTTCTGTCACAATGCAGTACATGGACCTCAACACCCAACTTCATGAACACCACATCAGAGTGAATGATGCGACTGAACCGCGTGCGCTGGAGCCACCAGTGAGCGGCCAGTAGCTCATTGAGGCCCCTTGTGTTGTATGCGCTTGGTTTCAAGCTTCTAAGACCTTCCAATTTCAAGCGATGAAGGAAAAGTGAAGACGCGTTTACTTTTCATATTTCATGACAGTTGGCTGAGACGGCCAAAACATGCACTCGTGGAAACTTTTTTCAAAATCCACTTTGGGCTTGTAAGATGTTGTAAAGTGACTTTCTGTCACAATGCAGTACATGCACCTCAACACCCAACTTCATGAACACCACATCAGAGTGAATGATGCGACTGAACCGCGTGCGCTGGAGCCACCAGTGAGCGGCCAGTAGCTCATTGAGGCCCCTTGTGTTGTATGCGCTTGGTTTCAAGCTTCTAAGACCTTCCAATTTCAAGCTATGAAGGAAAAGTGAAGACGCGTTTACTTTTCATATTTCATGACAGTTGGCTGAGACGGCCAAAACATGCACTCGTGGAAACTTTTTTCAAAATCCACTTTGGGCTTGTAAGATGTTGTAAAGTGACTTTCTGTCACAATGCAGTACATGCACCTCAACACCCAACTTCATGAACACCACATCAGAGTGAATGATGCGACTGAACCGCGTGCGCTGGAGCCACCAGTGAGCGGCCAGTAGCTCATTGAGGCCCCTTGTGTTGTATGCGCTTGGTTTCAAGCTTCTAAGACCTTCCAATTTCAAGCGATGAAGGAAAAGTGAAGACGCGTTTACTTTTCATATTTCATGACAGTTGGCTGAGACGGCCAAAACATGCACTCGTGGAAACTTTTTTCAAAATCCACTTTGGGCTTGTAAGATGTTGTAAAGTGACTTTCTGTCACAATGCAGTACATGCACCTCAACACCCAACTTCATGAACACCACATCAGAGTGAATGATGCGACTGAACCGCGTGCGCTGGAGCCACCAGTGAGCGGCCAGTAGCTCATTGAGGCCCCTTGTGTTGTATGCGCTTGGTTTCAAGCTTCTAAGACCTTCCAATTTCAAGCTATGAAGGAAAAGTGAAGACGCGTTTACTTTTCATATTTCATGACAGTTGGCTGAGACGGCCAAAACATGCACTCGTGGAAACTTTTTTCAAAATCCACTTTGGGCTTGTAAGATGTTGTAAAGTGACTTTCTGTCACAATGCAGTACATGCACCTCAACACCCAACTTCATGAACACCACATCAGAGTGAATGATGCGACTGAACCGCGTGCGCTGGAGCCACCAGTGAGCGGCCAGTAGCTCATTGAGGCCCCTTGTGTTGTATGCGCTTGGTTTCAAGCTTCTAAGACCTTCCAATTTCAAGCGATGAAGGAAAAGTGAAGACGCGTTTACTTTTCATATTTCATGACAGTTGGCTGAGACGGCCAAAACATGCACTCGTGGAAACTTTTTTCAAAATCCACTTTGGGCTTGTAAGATGTTGTAAAGAGACTTTCTGTCACAATGCAGTACATGCACCTCAACACCCAACTTCATGAACACCACATCAGAGTGAATGATGCGACTGAACCGCGTGCGCTGGAGCCACCAGTGAGCGGCCAGTAGCTCATTGAGGCCCCTTGTGTTGTATGCGCTTGGTTTCAAGCTTCTAAGACCTTCCAATTTCAAGCTATGAAGGAAAAGTGAAGACGCGTTTACTTTTCATATTTCATGACAGTTGGCTGAGACGGCCAAAACATGCACTCGTGGAAACTTTTTTCAAAATCCACTTTGGGCTTGTAAGATGTTGTAAAGTGACTTTCTGTCACAATGCAGTACATGCACCTCAACACCCAACTTCATGAACACCACATCAGAGTGAATGATGCGACTGAACCGCGTGCGCTGGAGCCACCAGTGAGCGGCCAGTAGCTCATTGATGCCCCTTGTGTTGTATGCGCTTGGTTTCAAGCTTCTAAGACCTTCCAATTTCAAGCTATGAAGGAAAAGTGAAGACGCGTTTACTTTTCATATTTCATGACAGTTGGCTGAGACGGCCAAAACATGCACTCGTGGAAACTTTTTTCAAAATCCACTTTGGGCTTGTAAGATGTTGTAAAGTGACTTTCTGTCACAATGCAGTACATGCACCTCAACACCCAACTTCATGAACACCACATCAGAGTGAATGATGCGACTGAACCGCGTGCGCTGGAGCCACCAGTGAGCGGCCAGTAGCTCATTGAGGCCCCTTGTGTTGTATGCGCTTGGTTTCAAGCTTCTAAGACCTTCCAATTTCAAGCTATGAAGGAAAAGTGAAGACGCGTTTACTTTTCATATTTCATGACAGTTGGCTGAGACGGCCAAAACATGCACTCGTGGAAACTTTTTTCAAAATCCACTTTGGGCTTGTAAGATGTTGTAAAGTGACTTTCTGTCACAATGCAGTACATGCACCTCAACACCCAACTTCATGAACACCACATCAGAGTGAATGATGCGACTGAACCGCGTGCGCTGGAGCCACCAGTGAGCGGCCAGTAGCTCATTGATGCCCCTTGTGTTGTATGCGCTTGGTTTCAAGCTTCTAAGACCTTCCAATTTCAAGCTATGAAGGAAAAGTGAAGACGCGTTTACTTTTCATATTTCATGACAGTTGGCTGAGACGGCCAAAACATGCACTCGTGGAAACTTTTTTCAAAATCCACTTTGGGCTTGTAAGATGTTGTAAAGTGACTTTCTGTCACAATGCAGTACATGCACCTCAACACCCAACTTCATGAACACCACATCAGAGTGAATGATGCGACTGAACCGCGTGCGCTGGAGCCACCAGTGAGCGGCCAGTAGCTCATTGAGGCCCCTTGTGTTGTATGCGCTTGGTTTCAAGCTTCTAAGACCTTCCAATTTCAAGCTATGAAGGAAAAGTGAAGACGCGTTTACTTTTCATATTTCATGACAGTTGGCTGAGACGGCCAAAACATGCACTCGTGGAAACTTTTTTCAAAATCCACTTTGGGCTTGTAAGATGTTGTAAAGTGACTTTCTGTCACAATGCAGTACATGCACCTCAACACCCAACTTCATGAACACCACATCAGAGTGAATGATGCGACTGAACCACGTGCACTGGAGCCACCAGTGAGCGGCCAGTAGCTCATTGAGGCCCCTTGTGTTGTATGCGCTTGGTTTCAAGCTTCTAAGACCTTCCAATTTCAAGCGATGAAGGAAAAGTGAAGACGCGTTTACTTTTCATATTTCATGACAGTTGGCTGAGACGGCCAAAACATGCACTCGTGGAAACTTTTTTCAAAATCCACTTTGGGCTTGTAAGATGTTGTAAAGAGACTTTCTGTCACAATGCAGTACATGCACCTCAACACCCAACTTCATGAACACCACATCAGAGTGAATGATGCGACTGAACCGCGTGCGCTGGAGCCACCAGTGAGCGGCCAGTAGCTCATTGAGGCCCCTTGTGTTGTATGCGCTTGGTTTCAAGCTTCTAAGACCTTCCAATTTCAAGCTATGAAGGAAAAGTGAAGACGCGTTTACTTTTCATATTTCATGACAGTTGGCTGAGACGGCCAAAACATGCACTCGTGGAAACTTTTTTCAAAATCCACTTTGGGCTTGTAAGATGTTGTAAAGTGACTTTCTGTCACAATGCAGTACATGCACCTCAACACCCAACTTCATGAACACCACATCAGAGTGAATGATGCGACTGAACCGCGTGCGCTGGAGCCACCAGTGAGCGGCCAGTAGCTCATTGATGCCCCTTGTGTTGTATGCGCTTGGTTTCAAGCTTCTAAGACCTTCCAATTTCAAGCTATGAAGGAAAAGTGAAGACGCGTTTACTTTTCATATTTCATGACAGTTGGCTGAGACGGCCAAAACATGCACTCGTGGAAACTTTTTTCAAAATCCACTTTGGGCTTGTAAGATGTTGTAAAGTGACTTTCTGTCACAATGCAGTACATGCACCTCAACACCCAACTTCATGAACACCACATCAGAGTGAATGATGCGACTGAACCGCGTGCGCTGGAGCCACCAGTGAGCGGCCAGTAGCTCATTGAGGCCCCTTGTGTTGTATGCGCTTGGTTTCAAGCTTCTAAGACCTTCCAATTTCAAGCTATGAAGGAAAAGTGAAGACGCGTTTACTTTTCATATTTCATGACAGTTGGCTGAGACGGCCAAAACATGCACTCGTGGAAACTTTTTTCAAAATCCACTTTGGGCTTGTAAGATGTTGTAAAGTGACTTTCTGTCACAATGCAGTACATGCACCTCAACACCCAACTTCATGAACACCACATCAGAGTGAATGATTCGACTGAACCGCGTGCGCTGGAGCCACCAGTGAGCGGCCAGTAGCTCATTGAGGCCCCTTGTGTTGTATGCGCTTGGTTTCAAGCTTCTAAGACCTTCCAATTTCAAGCTATGAAGGAAAAGTGAAGACGCGTTTACTTTTCATATTTCATGTCAGTTGGCTGAGACGGCCAAAACATGCACTCGTGGAAACTTTTTTCAAAATCCACTTTGGGCTTGTAAGATGTTGTAAAGTGACTTTCTGTCACAATGCAGTACATGCACCTCAACACCCAACTTCATGAACACCACATCAGAGTGAATGATGCGACTGAACCACGTGCACTGGAGCCACCAGTGAGCGGCCAGTAGCTCATTGAGGCCCCTTGTGTTGTATGCGCTTGGTTTCAAGCTTCTAAGACCTTCCAATTTCAAGCGATGAAGGAAAAGTGAAGACGCGTTTACTTTTCATATTTCATGACAGTTGGCTGAGACGGCCAAAACATGCACTCGTGGAAACTTTTTTCAAAATCCACTTTGGGCTTGTAAGATGTTGTAAAGAGACTTTCTGTCACAATGCAGTACATGCACCTCAACACCCAACTTCATGAACACCACATCAGAGTGAATGATGCGACTGAACCGCGTGCGCTGGAGCCACCAGTGAGCGGCCAGTAGCTCATTGAGGCCCCTTGTGTTGTATGCGCTTGGTTTCAAGCTTCTAAGACCTTCCAATTTCAAGCTATGAAGGAAAAGTGAAGACGCGTTTACTTTTCATATTTCATGACAGTTGGCTGAGACGGCCAAAACATGCACTCGTGGAAACTTTTTTCAAAATCCACTTTGGGCTTGTAAGATGTTGTAAAGTGACTTTCTGTCACAATGCAGTACATGCACCTCAACACCCAACTTCATGAACACCACATCAGAGTGAATGATGCGACTGAACCGCGTGCGCTGGAGCCACCAGTGAGCGGCCAGTAGCTCATTGATGCCCCTTGTGTTGTATGCGCTTGGTTTCAAGCTTCTAAGACCTTCCAATTTCAAGCTATGAAGGAAAAGTGAAGACGCGTTTACTTTTCATATTTCATGACAGTTGGCTGAGACGGCCAAAACATGCACTCGTGGAAACTTTTTTCAAAATCCACTTTGGGCTTGTAAGATGTTGTAAAGTGACTTTCTGTCACAATGCAGTACATGCACCTCAACACCCAACTTCATGAACACCACATCAGAGTGAATGATGCGACTGAACCGCGTGCGCTGGAGCCACCAGTGAGCGGCCAGTAGCTCATTGAGGCCCCTTGTGTTGTATGCGCTTGGTTTCAAGCTTCTAAGACCTTCCAATTTCAAGCTATGAAGGAAAAGTGAAGACGCGTTTACTTTTCATATTTCATGACAGTTGGCTGAGACGGCCAAAACATGCACTCGTGGAAACTTTTTTCAAAATCCACTTTGGGCTTGTAAGATGTTGTAAAGTGACTTTCTGTCACAATGCAGTACATGCACCTCAACACCCAACTTCATGAACACCACATCAGAGTGAATGATGCGACTGAACCGCGTGCGCTGGAGCCACCAGTGAGCGGCCAGTAGCTCATTGATGCCCCTTGTGTTGTATGCGCTTGGTTTCAAGCTTCTAAGACCTTCCAATTTCAAGCTATGAAGGAAAAGTGAAGACGCGTTTACTTTTCATATTTCATGACAGTTGGCTGAGACGGCCAAAACATGCACTCGTGGAAACTTTTTTCAAAATCCACTTTGGGCTTGTAAGATGTTGTAAAGTGACTTTCTGTCACAATGCAGTACATGCACCTCAACACCCAACTTCATGAACACCACATCAGAGTGAATGATGCGACTGAACCGCGTGCGCTGGAGCCACCAGTGAGCGGCCAGTAGCTCATTGAGGCCCCTTGTGTTGTATGCGCTTGGTTTCAAGCTTCTAAGACCTTCCAATTTCAAGCTATGAAGGAAAAGTGAAGACGCGTTTACTTTTCATATTTCATGACAGTTGGCTGAGACGGCCAAAACATGCACTCGTGGAAACTTTTTTCAAAATCCACTTTGGGCTTGTAAGATGTTGTAAAGTGACTTTCTGTCACAATGCAGTACATGCACCTCAACACCCAACTTCATGAACACCACATCAGAGTGAATGATGCGACTGAACCACGTGCACTGGAGCCACCAGTGAGCGGCCAGTAGCTCATTGAGGCCCCTTGTGTTGTATGCGCTTGGTTTCAAGCTTCTAAGACCTTCCAATTTCAAGCTATGAAGGAAAAGTGAAGACGCGTTTACTTTTCATATTTCATGACAGTTGGCTGAGACGGCCAAAACATGCACTCGTGGAAACTTTTTTCAAAATCCACTTTGGGCTTGTAAGATGTTGTAAAGTGACTTTCTGTCACAATGCAGTACATGCACCTCAACACCCAACTTCATGAACACCACATCAGAGTGAATGATTCGACTGAACCGCGTGCGCTGGAGCCACCAGTGAGCGGCCAGTAGCTCATTGAGGCCCCTTGTGTTGTATGCGCTTGGTTTCAAGCTTCTAAGACCTTCCAATTTCAAGCGATGAAGGAAAAGTGAAGACGCGTTTACTTTTCATATTTCATGACAGTTGGCTGAGACGGCCAAAACATGCACTCGTGGAAACTTTTTTCAAAATCCACTTTGGGCTTGTAAGATGTTGTAAAGTGACTTTCTGTCACAATGCAGTACATGCACCTCAACACCCAACTTCATGAACACCACATCAGAGTGAATGATGCGACTGAACCGCGTGCGCTGGAGCCACCAGTGAGAAGCCAGTAGCTCATTGAGGCCCCTTGTGTTGTATGCGCTTGGTTTCAAGCTTCTAAGACCTTCCAATTTCAAGCTATGAAGGAAAAGTGAAGACGCGTTTACTTTTCATATTTCATGACTGTTGGCTGAGACGGCCAAAACATGCACTCGTGGAAACTTTTTTCAAAATCCACTTTGGGCTTGTAAGATGTTGTAAAGTGACTTTCTGTCACAATGCAGTACATGCACCTCAACACCCAACTTCATGAACACCACATCAGAGTGAATGATGCGACTGAACCGCGTGCGCTGGAGCCACCAGTGAGCGGCCAGTAGCTCATTGAGGACCCTTGTGTTGTATGCGCTTGGTTTCAAGCTTCTAAGACCTTCCAATTTCAAGCTATGAAGGAAAAGTGAAGACGCGTTTACTTTTCATATTTCATGACAGTTGGCTGAGACGGCCAAAACATGCACTCGTGGAAACTTTTTTCAAAATCCACTTTGGGCTTGTAAGATGTTGTAAAGTGACTTTCTGTCACAATGCAGTACATGCACCTCAACACCCAACTTCATGAACACCACATCAGAGTGAATGATGCGACTGAACCGCGTGCGCTGGAGCCACCAGTGAGCGGCCAGTAGCTCATTGAGGCCCCTTGTGTTGTATGCGCTTGGTTTCAAGCTTCTAAGACCTTCCAATTTCAAGCGATGAAGGAAAAGTGAAGACGCGTTTACTTTTCATATTTCATGACAGTTGGCTGAGACGGCCAAAACATGCACTCGTGGAAACTTTTTTCAAAATCCACTTTGGGCTTGTAAGATGTTGTAAAGTGACTTTCTGTCACAATGCAGTACATGCACCTCAACACCCAACTTCATGAACACCACATCAGAGTGAATGATGCGACTGAACCGCGTGCGCTGGAGCCACCAGTGAGCGGCCAGTAGCTCATTGAGGCCCCTTGTGTTGTATGCGCTTGGTTTCAAGCTTCTAAGACCTTCCAATTTCAAGCGATGAAGGAAAAGTGAAGACGCGTTTACTTTTCATATTTCATGACAGTTGGCTGAGACGGCCAAAACATGCACTCGTGGAAACTTTTTTCAAAATCCACTTTGGGCTTGTAAGATGTTGTAAAGTGACTTTCTGTCACAATGCAGTACATGCACCTCAACACCCAACTTCATGAACACCACATCAGAGTGAATGATGCGACTGAACCGCGTGCGCTGGAGCCACCAGTGAGAAGCCAGTAGCTCATTGAGGCCCCTTGTGTTGTATGCGCTTGGTTTCAAGCTTCTAAGACCTTCCAATTTCAAGCTATGAAGGAAAAGTGAAGACGCGTTTACTTTTCATATTTCATGACTGTTGGCTGAGACGGCCAAAACATGCACTCGTGGAAACTTTTTTCAAAATCCACTTTGGGCTTGTAAGATGTTGTAAAGTGACTTTCTGTCACAATGCAGTACATGCACCTCAACACCCAACTTCATGAACACCACATCAGAGTGAATGATGCGACTGAACCGCGTGCGCTGGAGCCACCAGTGAGCGGCCAGTAGCTCATTGAGGACCCTTGTGTTGTATGCGCTTGGTTTCAAGCTTCTAAGACCTTCCAATTTCAAGCTATGAAGGAAAAGTGAAGACGCGTTTACTTTTCATATTTCATGACAGTTGGCTGAGACGGCCAAAACATGCACTCGTGGAAACTTTTTTCAAAATCCACTTTGGGCTTGTAAGATGTTGTAAAGTGACTTTCTGTCACAATGCAGTACATGCACCTCAACACCCAACTTCATGAACACCACATCAGAGTGAATGATGCGACTGAACCGCGTGCGCTGGAGCCACCAGTGAGCGGCCAGTAGCTCATTGAGGCCCCTTGTGTTGTATGCGCTTGGTTTCAAGCTTCTAAGACCTTCCAATTTCAAGCGATGAAGGAAAAGTGAAGACGCGTTTACTTTTCATATTTCATGACAGTTGGCTGAGACGGCCAAAACATGCACTCGTGGAAACTTTTTTCAAAATCCACTTTGGGCTTGTAAGATGTTGTAAAGTGACTTTCTGTCACAATGCAGTACATGCACCTCAACACCCAACTTCATGAACACCACATCAGAGTGAATGATGCGACTGAACCGCGTGCGCTGGAGCCACCAGTGAGCGGCCAGTAGCTCATTGATGCCCCTTGTGTTGTATGCGCTTGGTTTCAAGCTTCTAAGACCTTCCAATTTCAAGCTATGAAGGAAAAGTGAAGACGCGTTTACTTTTCATATTTCATGACAGTTGGCTGAGACGGCCAAAACATGCACTCGTGGAAACTTTTTTCAAAATCCACTTTGGGCTTGTAAGATGTTGTAAAGTGACTTTCTGTCACAATGCAGTACATGCACCTCAACACCCAACTTCATGAACACCACATCAGAGTGAATGATGCGACTGAACCGCGTGCGCTGGAGCCACCAGTGAGCGGCCAGTAGCTCATTGAGGCCCCTTGTGTTGTATGCGCTTGGTTTCAAGCTTCTAAGACCTTCCAATTTCAAGCTATGAAGGAAAAGTGAAGACGCGTTTACTTTTCATATTTCATGACAGTTGGCTGAGACGGCCAAAACATGCACTCGTGGAAACTTTTTTCAAAATCCACTTTGGGCTTGTAAGATGTTGTAAAGTGACTTTCTGTCACAATGCAGTACATGCACCTCAACACCCAACTTCATGAACACCACATCAGAGTGAATGATGCGACTGAACCGCGTGCGCTGGAGCCACCAGTGAGCGGCCAGTAGCTCATTGAGGCCCCTTGTGTTGTATGCGCTTGGTTTCAAGCTTCTAAGACCTTCCAATTTCAAGCGATGAAGGAAAAGTGAAGACGCGTTTACTTTTCATATTTCATGACAGTTGGCTGAGACGGCCAAAACATGCACTCGTGGAAACTTTTTTCAAAATCCACTTTGGGCTTGTAAGATGTTGTAAAGAGACTTTCTGTCACAATGCAGTACATGCACCTCAACACCCAACTTCATGAACACCACATCAGAGTGAATGATGCGACTGAACCGCGTGCGCTGGAGCCACCAGTGAGCGGCCAGTAGCTCATTGAGGCCCCTTGTGTTGTATGCGCTTGGTTTCAAGCTTCTAAGACCTTCCAATTTCAAGCTATGAAGGAAAAGTGAAGACGCGTTTACTTTTCATATTTCATGACAGTTGGCTGAGACGGCCAAAACATGCACTCGTGGAAACTTTTTTCAAAATCCACTTTGGGCTTGTAAGATGTTGTAAAGTGACTTTCTGTCACAATGCAGTACATGCACCTCAACACCCAACTTCATGAACACCACATCAGAGTGAATGATGCGACTGAACCGCGTGCGCTGGAGCCACCAGTGAGCGGCCAGTAGCTCATTGATGCCCCTTGTGTTGTATGAGCTTGGTTTCAAGCTTCTAAGACCTTCCAATTTCAAGCTATGAAGGAAAATTGAAGACGCGTTTACTTTTCATATTTCATGACAGTTGGCTGAGACGGCCAAAACATGCACTCGTGGAAACTTTTTTCAAAATCCACTTTGGGCTTGTAAGATGTTGTAAAGTGACTTTCTGTCACAATGCAGTACATGCACCTCAACACCCAACTTCATGAACACCACATCAGAGTGAATGATGCGACTGAACCGCGTGCGCTGGAGCCACCAGTGAGCGGCCAGTAGCTCATTGAGGCCCCTTGTGTTGTATGCGCTTGGTTTCAAGCTTCTAAGACCTTCCAATTTCAAGCTATGAAGGAAAAGTGAAGACGCGTTTACTTTTCATATTTCATGACAGTTGGCTGAGACGGCCAAAACATGCACTCGTGGAAACTTTTTTCAAAATCCACTTTGGGCTTGTAAGATGTTGTAAAGTGACTTTCTGTCACAATGCAGTACATGCACCTCAACACCCAACTTCATGAACACCACATCAGAGTGAATGATGCGACTGAACCGCGTGCGCTGGAGCCACCAGTGAGCGGCCAGTAGCTCATTGATGCCCCTTGTGTTGTATGCGCTTGGTTTCAAGCTTCTAAGACCTTCCAATTTCAAGCTATGAAGGAAAAGTGAAGACGCGTTTACTTTTCATATTTCATGACTGTTGGCTGAGACGGCCAAAACATGCACTCGTGGAAACTTTTTTCAAAATCCACTTTGGGCTTGTAAGATGTTGTAAAGTGACTTTCTGTCACAATGCAGTACATGCACCTCAACACCCAACTTCATGAACACCACATCAGAGTGAATGATGCGACTGAACCGCGTGCGCTGGAGCCACCAGTGAGCGGCCAGTAGCTCATTGATGCCCCTTGTGTTGTATGCGCTTGGTTTCAAGCTTCTAAGACCTTCCAATTTCAAGCTATGAAGGAAAAGTGAAGACGCGTTTACTTTTCATATTTCATGACAGTTGGCTGAGACGGCCAAAACATGCACTCGTGGAAACTTTTTTCAAAATCCACTTTGGGCTTGTAAGATGTTGTAAAGTGACTTTCTGTCACAATGCAGTACATGCACCTCAACACCCAACTTCATGAACACCACATCAGAGTGAATGATGCGACTGAACCGCGTGCGCTGGAGCCACCAGTGAGCGGCCAGTAGCTCATTGAGGACCCTTGTGTTGTATGCGCTTGGTTTCAAGCTTCTAAGACCTTCCAATTTCAAGCTATGAAGGAAAAGTGAAGACGCGTTTACTTTTCATATTTCATGACAGTTGGCTGAGACGGCCAAAACATGCACTCGTGGAAACTTTTTTCAAAATCCACTTTGGGCTTGTAAGATGTTGTAAAGTGACTTTCTGTCACAATGCAGTACATGCACCTCAACACCCAACTTCATGAACACCACATCAGAGTGAATGATGCGACTGAACCGCGTGCGCTGGAGCCACCAGTGAGCGGCCAGTAGCTCATTGAGGCCCCTTGTGTTGTATGCGCTTGGTTTCAAGCTTCTAAGACCTTCCAATTTCAAGCGATGAAGGAAAAGTGAAGACGCGTTTACTTTTCATATTTCATGACAGTTGGCTGAGACGGCCAAAACATGCACTCGTGGAAACTTTTTTCAAAATCCACTTTGGGCTTGTAAGATGTTGTAAAGTGACTTTCTGTCACAATGCAGTACATGCACCTCAACACCCAACTTCATGAACACCACATCAGAGTGAATGATGCGACTGAACCGCGTGCGCTGGAGCCACCAGTGAGCGGCCAGTAGCTCATTGAGGCCCCTTGTGTTGTATGCGCTTGGTTTCAAGCTTCTAAGACCTTCCAATTTCAAGCGATGAAGGAAAAGTGAAGACGCGTTTACTTTTCATATTTCATGACAGTTGGCTGAGACGGCCAAAACATGCACTCGTGGAAACTTTTTTCAAAATCCACTTTGGGCTTGTAAGATGTTGTAAAGAGACTTTCTGTCACAATGCAGTACATGCACCTCAACACCCAACTTCATGAACACCACATCAGAGTGAATGATGCGACTGAACCGCGTGCGCTGGAGCCACCAGTGAGCGGCCAGTAGCTCATTGAGGCCCCTTGTGTTGTATGCGCTTGGTTTCAAGCTTCTAAGACCTTCCAATTTCAAGCTATGAAGGAAAAGTGAAGACGCGTTTACTTTTCATATTTCATGACAGTTGGCTGAGACGGCCAAAACATGCACTCGTGGAAACTTTTTTCAAAATCCACTTTGGGCTTGTAAGATGTTGTAAAGTGACTTTCTGTCACAATGCAGTACATGCACCTCAACACCCAACTTCATGAACACCACATCAGAGTGAATGATGCGACTGAACCGCGTGCGCTGGAGCCACCAGTGAGCGGCCAGTAGCTCATTGATGCCCCTTGTGTTGTATGCGCTTGGTTTCAAGCTTCTAAGACCTTCCAATTTCAAGCTATGAAGGAAAAGTGAAGACGCGTTTACTTTTCATATTTCATGACTGTTGGCTGAGACGGCCAAAACATGCACTCGTGGAAACTTTTTTCAAAATCCACTTTGGGCTTGTAAGATGTTGTAAAGTGACTTTCTGTCACAATGCAGTACATGCACCTCAACACCCAACTTCATGAACACCACATCAGAGTGAATGATGCGACTGAACCGCGTGCGCTGGAGCCACCAGTGAGCGGCCAGTAGCTCATTGATGCCCCTTGTGTTGTATGCGCTTGGTTTCAAGCTTCTAAGACCTTCCAATTTCAAGCTATGAAGGAAAAGTGAAGACGCGTTTACTTTTCATATTTCATGACAGTTGGCTGAGACGGCCAAAACATGCACTCGTGGAAACTTTTTTCAAAATCCACTTTGGGCTTGTAAGATGTTGTAAAGTGACTTTCTGTCACAATGCAGTACATGCACCTCAACACCCAACTTCATGAACACCACATCAGAGTGAATGATGCGACTGAACCGCGTGCGCTGGAGCCACCAGTGAGCGGCCAGTAGCTCATTGAGGACCCTTGTGTTGTATGCGCTTGGTTTCAAGCTTCTAAGACCTTCCAATTTCAAGCTATGAAGGAAAAGTGAAGACGCGTTTACTTTTCATATTTCATGACAGTTGGCTGAGACGGCCAAAACATGCACTCGTGGAAACTTTTTTCAAAATCCACTTTGGGCTTGTAAGATGTTGTAAAGTGACTTTCTGTCACAATGCAGTACATGCACCTCAACACCCAACTTCATGAACACCACATCAGAGTGAATGATGCGACTGAACCGCGTGCGCTGGAGCCACCAGTGAGCGGCCAGTAGCTCATTGAGGCCCCTTGTGTTGTATGCGCTTGGTTTCAAGCTTCTAAGACCTTCCAATTTCAAGCGATGAAGGAAAAGTGAAGACGCGTTTACTTTTCATATTTCATGACAGTTGGCTGAGACGGCCAAAACATGCACTCGTGGAAACTTTTTTCAAAATCCACTTTGGGCTTGTAAGATGTTGTAAAGTGACTTTCTGTCACAATGCAGTACATGCACCTCAACACCCAACTTCATGAACACCACATCAGAGTGAATGATGCGACTGAACCGCGTGCGCTGGAGCCACCAGTGAGCGGCCAGTAGCTCATTGAGGCCCCTTGTGTTGTATGCGCTTGGTTTCAAGCTTCTAAGACCTTCCAATTTCAAGCGATGAAGGAAAAGTGAAGACGCGTTTACTTTTCATATTTCATGACAGTTGGCTGAGACGGCCAAAACATGCACTCGTGGAAACTTTTTTCAAAATCCACTTTGGGCTTGTAAGATGTTGTAAAGAGACTTTCTGTCACAATGCAGTACATGCACCTCAACACCCAACTTCATGAACACCACATCAGAGTGAATGATGCGACTGAACCGCGTGCGCTGGAGCCACCAGTGAGCGGCCAGTAGCTCATTGAGGCCCCTTGTGTTGTATGCGCTTGGTTTCAAGCTTTTAAGACCTTCCAATTTCAAGCTATGAAGGAAAAGTGAAGACGCGTTTACTTTTCATATTTCATGACAGTTGGCTGAGACGGCCAAAACATGCACTCGTGGAAACTTTTTTCAAAATCCACTTTGGGCTTGTAAGATGTTGTAAAGTGACTTTCTGTCACAATGCAGTACATGCACCTCAACACCCAACTTCATGAACACCACATCAGAGTGAATGATGCGACTGAACCGCGTGCGCTGGAGCCACCAGTGAGCGGCCAGTAGCTCATTGATGCCCCTTGTGTTGTATGCGCTTGGTTTCAAGCTTCTAAGACCTTCCAATTTCAAGCTATGAAGGAAAAGTGAAGACGCGTTTACTTTTCATATTTCATGACAGTTGGCTGAGACGGCCAAAACATGCACTCGTGGAAACTTTTTTCAAAATCCACTTTGGGCTTGTAAGATGTTGTAAAGTGACTTTCTGTCACAATGCAGTACATGCACCTCAACACCCAACTTCATGAACACCACATCAGAGTGAATGATGCGACTGAACCGCGTGCGCTGGAGCCACCAGTGAGCGGCCAGTAGCTCATTGAGGCCCCTTGTGTTGTATGCGCTTGGTTTCAAGCTTCTAAGACCTTCCAATTTCAAGCTATGAAGGAAAAGTGAAGACGCGTTTACTTTTCATATTTCATGACAGTTGGCTGAGACGGCCAAAACATGCACTCGTGGAAACTTTTTTCAAAATCCACTTTGGGCTTGTAAGATGTTGTAAAGTGACTTTCTGTCACAATGCAGTACATGCACCTCAACACCCAACTTCATGAACACCACATCAGAGTGAATGATGCGACTGAACCGCGTGCGCTGGAGCCACCAGTGAGCGGCCAGTAGCTCATTGATGCCCCTTGTGTTGTATGCGCTTGGTTTCAAGCTTCTAAGACCTTCCAATTTCAAGCTATGAAGGAAAAGTGAAGACGCGTTTACTTTTCATATTTCATGACAGTTGGCTGAGACGGCCAAAACATGCACTCGTGGAAACTTTTTTCAAAATCCACTTTGGGCTTGTAAGATGTTGTAAAGTGACTTTCTGTCACAATGCAGTACATGCACCTCAACACCCAACTTCATGAACACCACATCAGAGTGAATGATGCGACTGAACCGCGTGCGCTGGAGCCACCAGTGAGCGGCCAGTAGCTCATTGAGGCCCCTTGTGTTGTATGCGCTTGGTTTCAAGCTTCTAAGACCTTCCAATTTCAAGCTATGAAGGAAAAGTGAAGACGCGTTTACTTTTCATATTTCATGACAGTTGGCTGAGACGGCCAAAACATGCACTCGTGGAAACTTTTTTCAAAATCCACTTTGGGCTTGTAAGATGTTGTAAAGTGACTTTCTGTCACAATGCAGTACATGCACCTCAACACCCAACTTCATGAACACCACATCAGAGTGAATGATGCGACTGAACCGCGTGCGCTGGAGCCACCAGTGAGCGGCCAGTAGCTCATTGAGGCCCCTTGTGTTGTATGCGCTTGGTTTCAAGCTTCTAAGACCTTCCAATTTCAAGCGATGAAGGAAAAGTGAAGACGCGTTTACTTTTCATATTTCATGACAGTTGGCTGAGACGGCCAAAACATGCACTCGTGGAAACTTTTTTCAAAATCCACTTTGGGCTTGTAAGATGTTGTAAAGTGACTTTCTGTCACAATGCAGTACATGCACCTCAACACCCAACTTCATGAACACCACATCAGAGTGAATGATGCGACTGAACCGCGTGCGCTGGAGCCACCATTGAGAAGCCAGTAGCTCATTGAGGCCCCTTGTGTTGTATGCGCTTGGTTTCAAGCTTCTAAGACCTTCCAATTTCAAGCTATGAAGGAAAAGTGAAGACGCGTTTACTTTTCATATTTCATGACTGTTGGCTGAGACGGCCAAAATATGCACTCGTGGAAACTTTTTTCAAAATCCACTTTGGGCTTGTAAGATGTTGTAAAGTGACTTTCTGTCACAATGCAGTACATGCACCTCAACACCCAACTTCATGAACACCACATCAGAGTGAATGATGCGACTGAACCGCGTGCGCTGGAGCCACCAGTGAGCGGCCAGTAGCTCATTGATGCCCCTTGTGTTGTATGCGCTTGGTTTCAAGCTTCTAAGACCTTCCAATTTCAAGCTATGAAGGAAAAGTGAAGACGCGTTTACTTTTCATATTTCATGACAGTTGGCTGAGACGGCCAAAACATGCACTCGTGGAAACTTTTTTCAAAATCCACTTTGGGCTTGTAAGATGTTGTAAAGTGACTTTCTGTCACAATGCAGTACATGCACCTCAACACCCAACTTCATGAACACCACATCAGAGTGAATGATGCGACTGAACCGCGTGCGCTGGAGCCACCAGTGAGCGGCCAGTAGCTCATTGAGGACCCTTGTGTTGTATGCGCTTGGTTTCAAGCTTCTAAGACCTTCCAATTTCAAGCTATGAAGGAAAAGTGAAGACGCGTTTACTTTTCATATTTCATGACAGTTGGCTGAGACGGCCAAAACATGCACTCGTGGAAACTTTTTTCAAAATCCACTTTGGGCTTGTAAGATGTTGTAAAGTGACTTTCTGTCACAATGCAGTACATGCACCTCAACACCCAACTTCATGAACACCACATCAGAGTGAATGATGCGACTGAACCGCGTGCGCTGGAGCCACCAGTGAGCGGCCAGTAGCTCATTGAGGCCCCTTGTGTTGTATGCGCTTGGTTTCAAGCTTCTAAGACCTTCCAATTTCAAGCTATGAAGGAAAAGTGAAGACGCGTTTACTTTTCATATTTCATGACAGTTGGCTGAGACGGCCAAAACATGCACTCGTGGAAACTTTTTTCAAAATCCACTTTGGGCTTGTAAGATGTTGTAAAGTGACTTTCTGTCACAATGCAGTACATGCACCTCAACACCCAACTTCATGAACACCACATCAGAGTGAATGATGCGACTGAACCGCGTGCGCTGGAGCCACCAGTGAGCGGCCAGTAGCTCATTGAGGCCCCTTGTGTTGTATGTGCTTGGTTTCAAGCTTCTAAGACCTTCCAATTTCAAGCTATGAAGGAAAAGTGAAGACGCGTTTACTTTTCATATTTCATGACAGTTGGCTGAGACGGCCAAAACATGCACTCGTGGAAACTTTTTTCAAAATCCACTTTGGGCTTGTAAGATGTTGTAAAGTGACTTTCTGTCACAATGCAGTACATGCACCTCAACACCCAACTTCATGAACACCACATCAGAGTGAATGATGCGACTGAACCGCGTGCGCTGGAGCCACCAGTGAGCGGCCAGTAGCTCATTGAGGCCCCTTGTGTTGTATGCGCTTGGTTTCAAGCTTCTAAGACCTTCCAATTTCAAGCTATGAAGGAAAAGTGAAGACGCGTTTACTTTTCATATTTCATGACAGTTGGCTGAGACGGCCAAAACATGCACTCGTGGAAACTTTTTTCAAAATCCACTTTGGGCTTGTAAGATGTTGTAAAGTGACTTTCTGTCACAATGCAGTACATGCACCTCAACACCCAACTTCATGAACACCACATCAGAGTGAATGATGCGACTGAACCACGTGCACTGGAGCCACCAGTGAGCGGCCAGTAGCTCATTGAGGCCCCTTGTGTTGTATGCGCTTGGTTTCAAGCTTCTAAGACCTTCCAATTTCAAGCTATGAAGGAAAAGTGAAGACGCGTTTACTTTTCATATTTCATGACAGTTGGCTGAGACGGCCAAAACATGCACTCGTGGAAACTTTTTTCAAAATCCACTTTGGGCTTGTAAGATGTTGTAAAGTGACTTTCTGTCACAATGCAGTACATGCACCTCAACACCCAACTTCATGAACACCACATCAGAGTGAATGATGCGACTGAACCGCGTGCGCTGGAGCCACCAGTGAGCGGCCAGTAGCTCATTGAGGCCCCTTGTGTTGTATGCGCTTGGTTTCAAGCTTCTAAGACCTTCCAATTTCAAGCGATGAAGGAAAAGTGAAGACGCGTTTACTTTTCATATTTCATGACAGTTGGCTGAGACGGCCAAAACATGCACTCGTGGAAACTTTTTTCAAAATCCACTTTGGGCTTGTAAGATGTTGTAAAGTGACTTTCTGTCACAATGCAGTACATGCACCTCAACACCCAACTTCATGAACACCACATCAGAGTGAATGATGCGACTGAACCGCGTGCGCTGGAGCCACCAGTGAGAAGCCAGTAGCTCATTGAGGCCCCTTGTGTTGTATGCGCTTGGTTTCAAGCTTCTAAGACCTTCCAATTTCAAGCTATGAAGGAAAAGTGAAGACGCGTTTACTTTTCATATTTCATGACTGTTGGCTGAGACGGCCAAAACATGCACTCGTGGAAACTTTTTTCAAAATCCACTTTGGGCTTGTAAGATGTTGTAAAGTGACTTTCTGTCACAATGCAGTACATGCACCTCAACACCCAACTTCATGAACACCACATCAGAGTGAATGATGCGACTGAACCGCGTGCGCTGGAGCCACCAGTGAGCGGCCAGTAGCTCATTGAGGCCCCTTGTGTTGTATGCGCTTGGTTTCAAGCTTCTAAGACCTTCCAATTTCAAGCTATGAAGGAAAAGTGAAGACGCGTTTACTTTTCATATTTCATGACAGTTGGCTGAGACGGCCAAAACATGCACTCGTGGAAACTTTTTTCAAAATCCACTTTGGGCTTGTAAGATGTTGTAAAGTGACTTTCTGTCACAATGCAGTACATGCACCTCAACACCCAACTTCATGAACACCACATCAGAGTGAATGATGCGACTGAACCGCGTGCGCTGGAGCCACCAGTGAGCGGCCAGTAGCTCATTGAGGCCCCTTGTGTTGTATGCGCTTGGTTTCAAGCTTCTAAGACCTTCCAATTTCAAGCTATGAAGGAAAAGTGAAGACGCGTTTACTTTTCATATTTCATGACAGTTGGCTGAGACGGCCAAAACATGCACTCGTGGAAACTTTTTTCAAAATCCACTTTGGGCTTGTAAGATGTTGTAAAGTGACTTTCTGTCACAATGCAGTACATGCACCTCAACACCCAACTTCATGAACACCACATCAGAGTGAATGATGCGACTGAACCACGTGCACTGGAGCCACCAGTGAGCGGCCAGTAGCTCATTGAGGCCCCTTGTGTTGTATGCGCTTGGTTTCAAGCTTCTAAGACCTTCCAATTTCAAGCTATGAAGGAAAAGTGAAGACGCGTTTACTTTTCATATTTCATGACAGTTGGCTGAGACGGCCAAAACATGCACTCGTGGAAACTTTTTTCAAAATCCACTTTGGGCTTGTAAGATGTTGTAAAGTGACTTTCTGTCACAATGCAGTACATGCACCTCAACACCCAACTTCATGAACACCACATCAGAGTGAATGATGCGACTGAACCGCGTGCGCTGGAGCCACCAGTGAGCGGCCAGTAGCTCATTGAGGCCCCTTGTGTTGTATGCGCTTGGTTTCAAGCTTCTAAGACCTTCCAATTTCAAGCGATGAAGGAAAAGTGAAGACGCGTTTACTTTTCATATTTCATGACAGTTGGCTGAGACGGCCAAAACATGCACTCGTGGAAACTTTTTTCAAAATCCACTTTGGGCTTGTAAGATGTTGTAAAGTGACTTTCTGTCACAATGCAGTACATGCACCTCAACACCCAACTTCATGAACACCACATCAGAGTGAATGATGCGACTGAACCGCGTGCGCTGGAGCCACCAGTGAGAAGCCAGTAGCTCATTGAGGCCCCTTGTGTTGTATGCGCTTGGTTTCAAGCTTCTAAGACCTTCCAATTTCAAGCTATGAAGGAAAAGTGAAGACGCGTTTACTTTTCATATTTCATGACTGTTGGCTGAGACGGCCAAAACATGCACTCGTGGAAACTTTTTTCAAAATCCACTTTGGGCTTGTAAGATGTTGTAAAGTGACTTTCTGTCACAATGCAGTACATGCACCTCAACACCCAACTTCATGAACACCACATCAGAGTGAATGATGCGACTGAACCGCGTGCGCTGGAGCCACCAGTGAGCGGCCAGTAGCTCATTGAGGCCCCTTGTGTTGTATGCGCTTGGTTTCAAGCTTCTAAGACCTTCCAATTTCAAGCTATGAAGGAAAAGTGAAGACGCGTTTACTTTTCATATTTCATGACAGTTGGCTGAGACGGCCAAAACATGCACTCGTGGAAACTTTTTTCAAAATCCACTTTGGGCTTGTAAGATGTTGTAAAGTGACTTTCTGTCACAATGCAGTACATGCACCTCAACACCCAACTTCATGAACACCACATCAGAGTGAATGATGCGACTGAACCGCGTGCGCTGGAGCCACCAGTGAGCGGCCAGTAGCTCATTGAGGCCCCTTGTGTTGTATGCGCTTGGTTTCAAGCTTCTAAGACCTTCCAATTTCAAGCTATGAAGGAAAAGTGAAGACGCGTTTACTTTTCATATTTCATGACAGTTGGCTGAGACGGCCAAAACATGCACTCGTGGAAACTTTTTTCAAAATCCACTTTGGGCTTGTAAGATGTTGTAAAGTGACTTTCTGTCACAATGCAGTACATGCACCTCAACACCCAACTTCATGAACACCACATCAGAGTGAATGATGCGACTGAACCACGTGCACTGGAGCCACCAGTGAGCGGCCAGTAGCTCATTGAGGCCCCTTGTGTTGTATGCGCTTGGTTTCAAGCTTCTAAGACCTTCCAATTTCAAGCTATGAAGGAAAAGTGAAGACGCGTTTACTTTTCATATTTCATGACAGTTGGCTGAGACGGCCAAAACATGCACTCGTGGAAACTTTTTTCAAAATCCACTTTGGGCTTGTAAGATGTTGTAAAGTGACTTTCTGTCACAATGCAGTACATGCACCTCAACACCCAACTTCATGAACACCACATCAGAGTGAATGATGCGACTGAACCGCGTGCGCTGGAGCCACCAGTGAGCGGCCAGTAGCTCATTGAGGCCCCTTGTGTTGTATGCGCTTGGTTTCAAGCTTCTAAGACCTTCCAATTTCAAGCGATGAAGGAAAAGTGAAGACGCGTTTACTTTTCATATTTCATGACAGTTGGCTGAGACGGCCAAAACATGCACTCGTGGAAACTTTTTTCAAAATCCACTTTGGGCTTGTAAGATGTTGTAAAGTGACTTTCTGTCACAATGCAGTACATGCACCTCAACACCCAACTTCATGAACACCACATCAGAGTGAATGATGCGACTGAACCGCGTGCGCTGGAGCCACCAGTGAGAAGCCAGTAGCTCATTGAGGCCCCTTGTGTTGTATGCGCTTGGTTTCAAGCTTCTAAGACCTTCCAATTTCAAGCTATGAAGGAAAAGTGAAGACGCGTTTACTTTTCATATTTCATGACTGTTGGCTGAGACGGCCAAAACATGCACTCGTGGAAACTTTTTTCAAAATCCACTTTGGGCTTGTAAGATGTTGTAAAGTGACTTTCTGTCACAATGCAGTACATGCACCTCAACACCCAACTTCATGAACACCACATCAGAGTGAATGATGCGACTGAACCGCGTGCGCTGGAGCCACCAGTGAGCGGCCAGTAGCTCATTGATGCCCCTTGTGTTGTATGCGCTTGGTTTCAAGCTTCTAAGACCTTCCAATTTCAAGCTATGAAGGAAAAGTGAAGACGCGTTTACTTTTCATATTTCATGACAGTTGGCTGAGACGGCCAAAACATGCACTCGTGGAAACTTTTTTCAAAATCCACTTTGGGCTTGTAAGATGTTGTAAAGTGACTTTCTGTCACAATGCAGTACATGCACCTCAACACCCAACTTCATGAACACCACATCAGAGTGAATGATGCGACTGAACCGCGTGCGCTGGAGCCACCAGTGAGCGGCCAGTAGCTCATTGAGGCCCCTTGTGTTGTATGCGCTTGGTTTCAAGCTTCTAAGACCTTCCAATTTCAAGCTATGAAGGAAAAGTGAAGACGCGTTTACTTTTCATATTTCATGACAGTTGGCTGAGACGGCCAAAACATGCACTCGTGGAAACTTTTTTCAAAATCCACTTTGGGCTTGTAAGATGTTGTAAAGTGACTTTCTGTCACAATGCAGTACATGCACCTCAACACCCAACTTCATGAACACCACATCAGAGTGAATGATGCGACTGAACCGCGTGCGCTGGAGCCACCAGTGAGCGGCCAGTAGCTCATTGAGGCCCCTTGTGTTGTATGCGCTTGGTTTCAAGCTTCTAAGACCTTCCAATTTCAAGCTATGAAGGAAAAGTGAAGACGCGTTTACTTTTCATATTTCATGACAGTTGGCTGAGACGGCCAAAACATGCACTCGTGGAAACTTTTTTCAAAATCCACTTTGGGCTTGTAAGATGTTGTAAAGTGACTTTCTGTCACAATGCAGTACATGGACCTCAACACCCAACTTCATGAACACCACATCAGAGTGAATGATGCGACTGAACCGCGTGCGCTGGAGCCACCAGTGAGCGGCCAGTAGCTCATTGAGGCCCCTTGTGTTGTATGCGCTTGGTTTCAAGCTTCTAAGACCTTCCAATTTCAAGCGATGAAGGAAAAGTGAAGACGCGTTTACTTTTCATATTTCATGACAGTTGGCTGAGACGGCCAAAACATGCACTCGTGGAAACTTTTTTCAAAATCCACTTTGGGCTTGTAAGATGTTGTAAAGTGACTTTCTGTCACAATGCAGTACATGCACCTCAACACCCAACTTCATGAACACCACATCAGAGTGAATGATGCGACTGAACCGCGTGCGCTGGAGCCACCAGTGAGCGGCCAGTAGCTCATTGAGGCCCCTTGTGTTGTATGCGCTTGGTTTCAAGCTTCTAAGACCTTCCAATTTCAAGCTATGAAGGAAAAGTGAAGACGCGTTTACTTTTCATATTTCATGACAGTTGGCTGAGACGGCCAAAACATGCACTCGTGGAAACTTTTTTCAAAATCCACTTTGGGCTTGTAAGATGTTGTAAAGTGACTTTCTGTCACAATGCAGTACATGCACCTCAACACCCAACTTCATGAACACCACATCAGAGTGAATGATGCGACTGAACCGCGTGCGCTGGAGCCACCAGTGAGCGGCCAGTAGCTCATTGAGGCCCCTTGTGTTGTATGCGCTTGGTTTCAAGCTTCTAAGACCTTCCAATTTCAAGCGATGAAGGAAAAGTGAAGACGCGTTTACTTTTCATATTTCATGACAGTTGGCTGAGACGGCCAAAACATGCACTCGTGGAAACTTTTTTCAAAATCCACTTTGGGCTTGTAAGATGTTGTAAAGTGACTTTCTGTCACAATGCAGTACATGCACCTCAACACCCAACTTCATGAACACCACATCAGAGTGAATGATGCGACTGAACCGCGTGCGCTGGAGCCACCAGTGAGCGGCCAGTAGCTCATTGAGGCCCCTTGTGTTGTATGCGCTTGGTTTCAAGCTTCTAAGACCTTCCAATTTCAAGCGATGAAGGAAAAGTGAAGACGCGTTTACTTTTCATATTTCATGACAGTTGGCTGAGACGGCCAAAACATGCACTCGTGGAAACTTTTTTCAAAATCCACTTTGGGCTTGTAAGATGTTGTAAAGTGACTTTCTGTCACAATGCAGTACATGCACCTCAACACCCAACTTCATGAACACCACATCAGAGTGAATGATGCGACTGAACCGCGTGCGCTGGAGCCACCAGTGAGCGGCCAGTAGCTCATTGAGGCCCCTTGTGTTGTATGCGCTTGGTTTCAAGCTTCTAAGACCTTCCAATTTCAAGCGATGAAGGAAAAGTGAAGACGCGTTTACTTTTCATATTTCATGACAGTTGGCTGAGACGGCCAAAACATGCACTCGTGGAAACTTTTTTCAAAATCCACTTTGGGCTTGTAAGATGTTGTAAAGTGACTTTCTGTCACAATGCAGTACATGCACCTCAACACCCAACTTCATGAACACCACATCAGAGTGAATGATGCGACTGAACCGCGTGCACTGGAGCCACCAGTGAGCGGCCAGTAGCTCATTGAGGCCCCTTGTGTTGTATGCGCTTGGTTTCAAGCTTCTAAGACCTTCCAATTTCAAGCTATGAAGGAAAAGTGAAGACGCGTTTACTTTTCATATTTCATGACAGTTGGCTGAGACGGCCAAAACATGCACTCGTGGAAACTTTTTTCAAAATCCACTTTGGGCTTGTAAGATGTTGTAAAGTGACTTTCTGTCACAATGCAGTACATGCACCTCAACACCCAACTTCATGAACACCACATCAGAGTGAACGATGCGACTGAACCACGTGCACTGGAGCCACCAGTGAGCGGCCAGTAGCTCATTGAGGCCCCTTGTGTTGTATGCGCTTGGTTTCAAGCTTCTAAGACCTTCCAATTTCAAGCTATGAAGGAAAAGTGAAGACGCGTTTACTTTTCATATTTCATGACAGTTGGCTGAGACGGCCAAAACATGCACTCGTGGAAACTTTTTTCAAAATCCACTTTGGGCTTGTAAGATGTTGTAAAGTGACTTTCTGTCACAATGCAGTACATGCACCTCAACACCCAACTTCATGAACACCACATCAGAGTGAATGATGCGACTGAACCGCGTGCGCTGGAGCCACCAGTGAGCGGCCAGTAGCTCATTGAGGCCCCTTGTGTTGTATGCGCTTGGTTTCAAGCTTCTAAGACCTTCCAATTTCAAGCGATGAAGGAAAAGTGAAGACGCGTTTACTTTTCATATTTCATGACAGTTGGCTGAGACGGCCAAAACATGCACTCGTGGAAACTTTTTTCAAAATCCACTTTGGGCTTGTAAGATGTTGTAAAGTGACTTTCTGTCACAATGCAGTACATGCACCTCAACACCCAACTTCATGAACACCACATCAGAGTGAATGATGCGACTGAACCGCGTGCGCTGGAGCCACCAGTGAGCGGCCAGTAGCTCATTGAGGCCCCTTGTGTTGTATGCGCTTGGTTTCAAGCTTCTAAGACCTTCCAATTTCAAGCTATGAAGGAAAAGTGAAGACGCGTTTACTTTTCATATTTCATGACAGTTGGCTGAGACGGCCAAAACATGCACTCGTGGAAACTTTTTTCAAAATCCACTTTGGGCTTGTAAGATGTTGTAAAGTGACTTTCTGTCACAATGCAGTACATGCACCTCAACACCCAACTTCATGAACACCACATCAGAGTGAATGATGCGACTGAACCGCGTGCGCTGGAGCCACCAGTGAGCGGCCAGTAGCTCATTGAGGCCCCTTGTGTTGTATGCGCTTGGTTTCAAGCTTCTAAGACCTTCCAATTTCAAGCGATGAAGGAAAAGTGAAGACGCGTTTACTTTTCATATTTCATGACAGTTGGCTGAGACGGCCAAAACATGCACTCGTGGAAACTTTTTTCAAAATCCACTTTGGGCTTGTAAGATGTTGTAAAGTGACTTTCTGTCACAATGCAGTACATGCACCTCAACACCCAACTTCATGAACACCACATCAGAGTGAATGATGCGACTGAACCGCGTGCGCTGGAGCCACCAGTGAGCGGCCAGTAGCTCATTGAGGCCCCTTGTGTTGTATGCGCTTGGTTTCAAGCTTCTAAGACCTTCCAATTTCAAGCGATGAAGGAAAAGTGAAGACGCGTTTACTTTTCATATTTCATGACAGTTGGCTGAGACGGCCAAAACATGCACTCGTGGAAACTTTTTTCAAAATCCACTTTGGGCTTGTAAGATGTTGTAAAGTGACTTTCTGTCACAATGCAGTACATGCACCTCAACACCCAACTTCATGAACACCACATCAGAGTGAATGATGCGACTGAACCGCGTGCGCTGGAGCCACCAGTGAGCGGCCAGTAGCTCATTGAGGCCCCTTGTGTTGTATGCGCTTGGTTTCAAGCTTCTAAGACCTTCCAATTTCAAGCGATGAAGGAAAAGTGAAGACGCGTTTACTTTTCATATTTCATGACAGTTGGCTGAGACGGCCAAAACATGCACTCGTGGAAACTTTTTTCAAAATCCACTTTGGGCTTGTAAGATGTTGTAAAGTGACTTTCTGTCACAATGCAGTACATGCACCTCAACACCCAACTTCATGAACACCACATCAGAGTGAATGATGCGACTGAACCGCGTGCACTGGAGCCACCAGTGAGCGGCCAGTAGCTCATTGAGGCCCCTTGTGTTGTATGCGCTTGGTTTCAAGCTTCTAAGACCTTCCAATTTCAAGCTATGAAGGAAAAGTGAAGACGCGTTTACTTTTCATATTTCATGACAGTTGGCTGAGACGGCCAAAACATGCACTCGTGGAAACTTTTTTCAAAATCCACTTTGGGCTTGTAAGATGTTGTAAAGTGACTTTCTGTCACAATGCAGTACATGCACCTCAACACCCAACTTCATGAACACCACATCAGAGTGAATGATGCGACTGAACCGCGTGCGCTGGAGCCACCAGTGAGCGGCCAGTAGCTCATTGAGGCCCCTTGTGTTGTATGCGCTTGGTTTCAAGCTTCTAAGACCTTCCAATTTCAAGCGATGAAGGAAAAGTGAAGACGCGTTTACTTTTCATATTTCATGACAGTTGGCTGAGACGGCCAAAACATGCACTCGTGGAAACTTTTTTCAAAATCCACTTTGGGCTTGTAAGATGTTGTAAAGTGACTTTCTGTCACAATGCAGTACATGCACCTCAACACCCAACTTCATGAACACCACATCAGAGTGAATGATGCGACTGAACCGCGTGCGCTGGAGCCACCAGTGAGCGGCCAGTAGCTCATTGAGGCCCCTTGTGTTGTATGCGCTTGGTTTCAAGCTTCTAAGACCTTCCAATTTCAAGCGATGAAGGAAAAGTGAAGACGCGTTTACTTTTCATATTTCATGACAGTTGGCTGAGACGGCCAAAACATGCACTCGTGGAAACTTTTTTCAAAATCCACTTTGGGCTTGTAAGATGTTGTAAAGTGACTTTCTGTCACAATGCAGTACATGCACCTCAACACCCAACTTCATGAACACCACATCAGAGTGAATGATGCGACTGAACCGCGTGCACTGGAGCCACCAGTGAGCGGCCAGTAGCTCATTGAGGCCCCTTGTGTTGTATGCGCTTGGTTTCAAGCTTCTAAGACCTTCCAATTTCAAGCTATGAAGGAAAAGTGAAGACGCGTTTACTTTTCATATTTCATGACAGTTGGCTGAGACGGCCAAAACATGCACTCGTGGAAACTTTTTTCAAAATCCACTTTGGGCTTGTAAGATGTTGTAAAGTGACTTTCTGTCACAATGCAGTACATGCACCTCAACACCCAACTTCATGAACACCACATCAGAGTGAACGATGCGACTGAACCACGTGCACTGGAGCCACCAGTGAGCGGCCAGTAGCTCATTGAGGCCCCTTGTGTTGTATGCGCTTGGTTTCAAGCTTCTAAGACCTTCCAATTTCAAGCTATGAAGGAAAAGTGAAGACGCGTTTACTTTTCATATTTCATGACAGTTGGCTGAGACGGCCAAAACATGCACTCGTGGAAACTTTTTTCAAAATCCACTTTGGGCTTGTAAGATGTTGTAAAGTGACTTTCTGTCACAATGCAGTACATGCACCTCAACACCCAACTTCATGAACACCACATCAGAGTGAATGATGCGACTGAACCGCGTGCGCTGGAGCCACCAGTGAGCGGCCAGTAGCTCATTGAGGCCCCTTGTGTTGTATGCGCTTGGTTTCAAGCTTCTAAGACCTTCCAATTTCAAGCGATGAAGGAAAAGTGAAGACGCGTTTACTTTTCATATTTCATGACAGTTGGCTGAGACGGCCAAAACATGCACTCGTGGAAACTTTTTTCAAAATCCACTTTGGGCTTGTAAGATGTTGTAAAGTGACTTTCTGTCACAATGCAGTACATGCACCTCAACACCCAACTTCATGAACACCACATCAGAGTGAATGATGCGACTGAACCGCGTGCGCTGGAGCCACCAGTGAGCGGCCAGTAGCTCATTGAGGCCCCTTGTGTTGTATGCGCTTGGTTTCAAGCTTCTAAGACCTTCCAATTTCAAGCTATGAAGGAAAAGTGAAGACGCGTTTACTTTTCATATTTCATGACAGTTGGCTGAGACGGCCAAAACATGCACTCGTGGAAACTTTTTTCAAAATCCACTTTGGGCTTGTAAGATGTTGTAAAGTGACTTTCTGTCACAATGCAGTACATGCACCTCAACACCCAACTTCATGAACACCACATCAGAGTGAATGATGCGACTGAACCGCGTGCGCTGGAGCCACCAGTGAGCGGCCAGTAGCTCATTGAGGCCCCTTGTGTTGTATGCGCTTGGTTTCAAGCTTCTAAGACCTTCCAATTTCAAGCGATGAAGGAAAAGTGAAGACGCGTTTACTTTTCATATTTCATGACAGTTGGCTGAGACGGCCAAAACATGCACTCGTGGAAACTTTTTTCAAAATCCACTTTGGGCTTGTAAGATGTTGTAAAGTGACTTTCTGTCACAATGCAGTACATGCACCTCAACACCCAACTTCATGAACACCACATCAGAGTGAATGATGCGACTGAACCGCGTGCGCTGGAGCCACCAGTGAGCGGCCAGTAGCTCATTGAGGCCCCTTGTGTTGTATGCGCTTGGTTTCAAGCTTCTAAGACCTTCCAATTTCAAGCGATGAAGGAAAAGTGAAGACGCGTTTACTTTTCATATTTCATGACAGTTGGCTGAGACGGCCAAAACATGCACTCGTGGAAACTTTTTTCAAAATCCACTTTGGGCTTGTAAGATGTTGTAAAGTGACTTTCTGTCACAATGCAGTACATGCACCTCAACACCCAACTTCATGAACACCACATCAGAGTGAATGATGCGACTGAACCGCGTGCGCTGGAGCCACCAGTGAGCGGCCAGTAGCTCATTGAGGCCCCTTGTGTTGTATGCGCTTGGTTTCAAGCTTCTAAGACCTTCCAATTTCAAGCGATGAAGGAAAAGTGAAGACGCGTTTACTTTTCATATTTCATGACAGTTGGCTGAGACGGCCAAAACATGCACTCGTGGAAACTTTTTTCAAAATCCACTTTGGGCTTGTAAGATGTTGTAAAGTGACTTTCTGTCACAATGCAGTACATGCACCTCAACACCCAACTTCATGAACACCACATCAGAGTGAATGATGCGACTGAACCGCGTGCACTGGAGCCACCAGTGAGCGGCCAGTAGCTCATTGAGGCCCCTTGTGTTGTATGCGCTTGGTTTCAAGCTTCTAAGACCTTCCAATTTCAAGCTATGAAGGAAAAGTGAAGACGCGTTTACTTTTCATATTTCATGACAGTTGGCTGAGACGGCCAAAACATGCACTCGTGGAAACTTTTTTCAAAATCCACTTTGGGCTTGTAAGATGTTGTAAAGTGACTTTCTGTCACAATGCAGTACATGCACCTCAACACCCAACTTCATGAACACCACATCAGAGTGAACGATGCGACTGAACCACGTGCACTGGAGCCACCAGTGAGCGGCCAGTAGCTCATTGAGGCCCCTTGTGTTGTATGCGCTTGGTTTCAAGCTTCTAAGACCTTCCAATTTCAAGCTATGAAGGAAAAGTGAAGACGCGTTTACTTTTCATATTTCATGACAGTTGGCTGAGACGGCCAAAACATGCACTCGTGGAAACTTTTTTCAAAATCCACTTTGGGCTTGTAAGATGTTGTAAAGTGACTTTCTGTCACAATGCAGTACATGCACCTCAACACCCAACTTCATGAACACCACATCAGAGTGAATGATGCGACTGAACCGCGTGCGCTGGAGCCACCAGTGAGCGGCCAGTAGCTCATTGAGGCCCCTTGTGTTGTATGCGCTTGGTTTCAAGCTTCTAAGACCTTCCAATTTCAAGCGATGAAGGAAAAGTGAAGACGCGTTTACTTTTCATATTTCATGACAGTTGGCTGAGACGGCCAAAACATGCACTCGTGGAAACTTTTTTCAAAATCCACTTTGGGCTTGTAAGATGTTGTAAAGTGACTTTCTGTCACAATGCAGTACATGCACCTCAACACCCAACTTCATGAACACCACATCAGAGTGAATGATGCGACTGAACCGCGTGCGCTGGAGCCACCAGTGAGAAGCCAGTAGCTCATTGAGGCCCCTTGTGTTGTATGCGCTTGGTTTCAAGCTTCTAAGACCTTCCAATTTCAAGCTATGAAGGAAAAGTGAAGACGCGTTTACTTTTCATATTTCATGACAGTTGGCTGAGACGGCCAAAACATGCACTCGTGGAAACATTTTTCAAAATCCACTTTGGGCTTGTAAGATGTTGTAAAGTGACTTTCTGTCACAATGCAGTACATGCACCTCAACACCCAACTTCATGAACACCACATCAGAGTGAATGATGCGACTGAACCGCGTGCGCTGGAGCCACCAGTGAGCGGCCAGTAGCTCATTGAGGCCCCTTGTGTTGTATGCGCTTGGTTTCAAGCTTCTAAGACCTTCCAATTTCAAGCGATGAAGGAAAAGTGAAGACGCGTTTACTTTTCATATTTCATGACAGTTGGCTGAGACGGCCAAAACATGCACTCGTGGAAACTTTTTTCAAAATCCACTTTGGGCTTGTAAGATGTTGTAAAGTGACTTTCTGTCACAATGCAGTACATGCACCTCAACACCCAACTTCATGAACACCACATCAGAGTGAACGATGCGACTGAACCGCGTGCGCTGGAGCCACCAGTGAGCGGCCAGTAGCTCATTGAGGCCCCTTGTGTTGTATGCGCTTGGTTTCAAGCTTCTAAGACCTTCCAATTTCAAGCTATGAAGGAAAAGTGAAGACGCGTTTACTTTTCATATTTCATGACTGTTGGCTGAGACGGCCAAAACATGCACTCGTGGAAACTTTTTTCAAAATCCACTTTGGGCTTGTAAGATGTTGTAAAGTGACTTTCTGTCACAATGCAGTACATGCACCTCAACACCCAACTTCATGAACACCACATCAGAGTGAATGATGCGACTGAACCGCGTGCGCTGGAGCCACCAGTGAGCGGCCAGTAGCTCATTGAGGCCCCTTGTGTTGTATGCGCTTGGTTTCAAGCTTCTAAGACCTTCCAATTTCAAGCTATGAAGGAAAAGTGAAGACGCGTTTACTTTTCATATTTCATGACAGTTGGCTGAGACGGCCAAAACATGCACTCGTGGAAACTTTTTTCAAAATCCACTTTGGGCTTGCAAGATGTTGTAAAGTGACTTTCTGTCACAATGCAGTACATGGACCTCAACACCCAACTTCATGAACACCACATCAGAGTGAATGATGCGACTGAACCGCGTGCGCTGGAGCCACCAGTGAGCGGCCAGTAGCTCATTGAGGCCCCTTGTGTTGTATGCGCTTGGTTTCAAGCTTCTAAGACCTTCCAATTTCAAGCGATGAAGGAAAAGTGAAGACGCGTTTACTTTTCATATTTCATGACAGTTGGCTGAGACGGCCAAAACATGCACTCGTGGAAACTTTTTTCAAAATCCACTTTGGGCTTGTAAGATGTTGTAAAGTGACTTTCTGTCACAATGCAGTACATGCACCTCAACACCCAACTTCATGAACACCACATCAGAGTGAATGATGCGACTGAACCGCGTGCGCTGGAGCCACCAGTGAGCGGCCAGTAGCTCATTGAGGCCCCTTGTGTTGTATGCGCTTGGTTTCAAGCTTCTAAGACCTTCCAATTTCAAGCTATGAAGGAAAAGTGAAGACGCGTTTACTTTTCATATTTCATGACAGTTGGCTGAGACGGCCAAAACATGCACTCGTGGAAACTTTTTTCAAAATCCACTTTGGGCTTGTAAGATGTTGTAAAGTGACTTTCTGTCACAATGCAGTACATGCACCTCAACACCCAACTTCATGAACACCACATCAGAGTGAATGATGCGACTGAACCGCGTGCGCTGGAGCCACCAGTGAGCGGCCAGTAGCTCATTGAGGCCCCTTGTGTTGTATGCGCTTGGTTTCAAGCTTCTAAGACCTTCCAATTTCAAGCTATGAAGGAAAAGTGAAGACGCGTTTACTTTTCATATTTCATGACAGTTGGCTGAGACGGCCAAAACATGCACTCGTGGAAACTTTTTTCAAAATCCACTTTGGGCTTGTAAGATGTTGTAAAGTGACTTTCTGTCACAATGCAGTACATGGACCTCAACACCCAACTTCATGAACACCACATCAGAGTGAATGATGCGACTGAACCGCGTGCGCTGGAGCCACCAGTGAGCGGCCAGTAGCTCATTGAGGCCCCTTGTGTTGTATGCGCTTGGTTTCAAGCTTCTAAGACCTTCCAATTTCAAGCGATGAAGGAAAAGTGAAGACGCGTTTACTTTTCATATTTCATGACAGTTGGCTGAGACGGCCAAAACATGCACTCGTGGAAACTTTTTTCAAAATCCACTTTGGGCTTGTAAGATGTTGTAAAGTGACTTTCTGTCACAATGCAGTACATGCACCTCAACACCCAACTTCATGAACACCACATCAGAGTGAATGATGCGACTGAACCGCGTGCGCTGGAGCCACCAGTGAGCGGCCAGTAGCTCATTGAGGCCCCTTGTGTTGTATGCGCTTGGTTTCAAGCTTCTAAGACCTTCCAATTTCAAGCTATGAAGGAAAAGTGAAGACGCGTTTACTTTTCATATTTCATGACAGTTGGCTGAGACGGCCAAAACATGCACTCGTGGAAACTTTTTTCAAAATCCACTTTGGGCTTGTAAGATGTTGTAAAGTGACTTTCTGTCACAATGCAGTACATGCACCTCAACACCCAACTTCATGAACACCACATCAGAGTGAATGATGCGACTGAACCGCGTGCGCTGGAGCCACCAGTGAGCGGCCAGTAGCTCATTGAGGCCCCTTGTGTTGTATGCGCTTGGTTTCAAGCTTCTAAGACCTTCCAATTTCAAGCGATGAAGGAAAAGTGAAGACGCGTTTACTTTTCATATTTCATGACAGTTGGCTGAGACGGCCAAAACATGCACTCGTGGAAACTTTTTTCAAAATCCACTTTGGGCTTGTAAGATGTTGTAAAGTGACTTTCTGTCACAATGCAGTACATGCACCTCAACACCCAACTTCATGAACACCACATCAGAGTGAATGATGCGACTGAACCGCGTGCGCTGGAGCCACCAGTGAGCGGCCAGTAGCTCATTGAGGCCCCTTGTGTTGTATGCGCTTGGTTTCAAGCTTCTAAGACCTTCCAATTTCAAGCGATGAAGGAAAAGTGAAGACGCGTTTACTTTTCATATTTCATGACAGTTGGCTGAGACGGCCAAAACATGCACTCGTGGAAACTTTTTTCAAAATCCACTTTGGGCTTGTAAGATGTTGTAAAGAGACTTTCTGTCACAATGCAGTACATGCACCTCAACACCCAACTTCATGAACACCACATCAGAGTGAATGATGCGACTGAACCGCGTGCGCTGGAGCCACCAGTGAGCGGCCAGTAGCTCATTGAGGCCCCTTGTGTTGTATGCGCTTGGTTTCAAGCTTCTAAGACCTTCCAATTTCAAGCTATGAAGGAAAAGTGAAGACGCGTTTACTTTTCATATTTCATGACAGTTGGCTGAGACGGCCAAAACATGCACTCGTGGAAACTTTTTTCAAAATCCACTTTGGGCTTGTAAGATGTTGTAAAGTGACTTTCTGTCACAATGCAGTACATGCACCTCAACACCCAACTTCATGAACACCACATCAGAGTGAATGATGCGACTGAACCGCGTGCGCTGGAGCCACCAGTGAGCGGCCAGTAGCTCATTGAGGCCCCTTGTGTTGTATGCGCTTGGTTTCAAGCTTCTAAGACCTTCCAATTTCAAGCTATGAAGGAAAAGTGAAGACGCGTTTACTTTTCATATTTCATGACAGTTGGCTGAGACGGCCAAAACATGCACTCGTGGAAACTTTTTTCAAAATCCACTTTGGGCTTGTAAGATGTTGTAAAGTGACTTTCTGTCACAATGCAGTACATGGACCTCAACACCCAACTTCATGAACACCACATCAGAGTGAATGATGCGACTGAACCGCGTGCGCTGGAGCCACCAGTGAGCGGCCAGTAGCTCATTGAGGCCCCTTGTGTTGTATGCGCTTGGTTTCAAGCTTCTAAGACCTTCCAATTTCAAGCGATGAAGGAAAAGTGAAGACGCGTTTACTTTTCATATTTCATGACAGTTGGCTGAGACGGCCAAAACATGCACTCGTGGAAACTTTTTTCAAAATCCACTTTGGGCTTGTAAGATGTTGTAAAGTGACTTTCTGTCACAATGCAGTACATGCACCTCAACACCCAACTTCATGAACACCACATCAGAGTGAATGATGCGACTGAACCGCGTGCGCTGGAGCCACCAGTGAGCGGCCAGTAGCTCATTGAGGCCCCTTGTGTTGTATGCGCTTGGTTTCAAGCTTCTAAGACCTTCCAATTTCAAGCTATGAAGGAAAAGTGAAGACGCGTTTACTTTTCATATTTCATGACAGTTGGCTGAGACGGCCAAAACATGCACTCGTGGAAACTTTTTTCAAAATCCACTTTGGGCTTGTAAGATGTTGTAAAGTGACTTTCTGTCACAATGCAGTACATGCACCTCAACACCCAACTTCATGAACACCACATCAGAGTGAATGATGCGACTGAACCGCGTGCGCTGGAGCCACCAGTGAGCGGCCAGTAGCTCATTGAGGCCCCTTGTGTTGTATGCGCTTGGTTTCAAGCTTCTAAGACCTTCCAATTTCAAGCGATGAAGGAAAAGTGAAGACGCGTTTACTTTTCATATTTCATGACAGTTGGCTGAGACGGCCAAAACATGCACTCGTGGAAACTTTTTTCAAAATCCACTTTGGGCTTGTAAGATGTTGTAAAGTGACTTTCTGTCACAATGCAGTACATGCACCTCAACACCCAACTTCATGAACACCACATCAGAGTGAATGATGCGACTGAACCGCGTGCGCTGGAGCCACCAGTGAGCGGCCAGTAGCTCATTGAGGCCCCTTGTGTTGTATGCGCTTGGTTTCA
Source organism: Sardina pilchardus (assembly GCF_963854185.1). Classification (NCBI taxonomy): domain Eukaryota; kingdom Metazoa; phylum Chordata; class Actinopteri; order Clupeiformes; family Clupeidae; genus Sardina; species Sardina pilchardus. The sequence continues at coordinate 36,495,278 of NC_084999.1, read as the reverse complement.
AGCTTCTAAGACCTTCCAATTTCAAGCGATGAAGGAAAAGTGAAGACGCGTTTACTTTTCATATTTCATGACAGTTGGCTGAGACGGCCAAAACATGCACTCGTGGAAACTTTTTTCAAAATCCACTTTGGGCTTGTAAGATGTTGTAAAGAGACTTTCTGTCACAATGCAGTACATGCACCTCAACACCCAACTTCATGAACACCACATCAGAGTGAATGATGCGACTGAACCGCGTGCGCTGGAGCCACCAGTGAGCGGCCAGTAGCTCATTGAGGCCCCTTGTGTTGTATGCGCTTGGTTTCAAGCTTCTAAGACCTTCCAATTTCAAGCTATGAAGGAAAAGTGAAGACGCGTTTACTTTTCATATTTCATGACAGTTGGCTGAGACGGCCAAAACATGCACTCGTGGAAACTTTTTTCAAAATCCACTTTGGGCTTGTAAGATGTTGTAAAGTGACTTTCTGTCACAATGCAGTACATGCACCTCAACACCCAACTTCATGAACACCACATCAGAGTGAATGATGCGACTGAACCGCGTGCGCTGGAGCCACCAGTGAGCGGCCAGTAGCTCATTGATGCCCCTTGTGTTGTATGCGCTTGGTTTCAAGCTTCTAAGACCTTCCAATTTCAAGCTATGAAGGAAAAGTGAAGACGCGTTTACTTTTCATATTTCATGACAGTTGGCTGAGACGGCCAAAACATGCACTCGTGGAAACTTTTTTCAAAATCCACTTTGGGCTTGTAAGATGTTGTAAAGTGACTTTCTGTCACAATGCAGTACATGCACCTCAACACCCAACTTCATGAACACCACATCAGAGTGAATGATGCGACTGAACCGCGTGCGCTGGAGCCACCAGTGAGCGGCCAGTAGCTCATTGAGGCCCCTTGTGTTGTATGCGCTTGGTTTCAAGCTTCTAAAGCTACGTTTCGACCGAGTAGTACGGTACAGTTCGGTTCAGTACATTAGGTTTAGGTACGGAACGTTTTGGTACAGTTCGGTCCGCTTTGTGTACCCACTGCAAAAGGCACTACTGTATGACAGGCGGGATAGCAGTTGTTCCGTTTTGTCTACCCAACGCATATTGCAAATGTATGCAAAGGGATATTTGTGTTCATACCATCTTAAATCGTTTCACCATCATATCATCTTAAATCGTTTCAAAAACAAGGATTAGGCAGCCTGCCTATGCTGTTTGCATGGATATAGTTGCAGGAATCAATCGTATGTTAAATATCGTTGCTAGCTTCGTATGGTTTCACTGCAGGGACCACACACATTGCACGACTGCTCATGAATCGGTGGCACCAAACTAAAACGTCCAGATTGGGGAAACGTTTAGTTTATTTTGAATAGATACGTTCACTCAATTTAAAGGCAAATGATAACCACAACTGAATAACAATATCCTGCCCTTTTTTGCTAGCACTGGAGGGAAAATTTCTTACCTTGCTTGAAAGCTAGCCAGCTAAACTGACGGCCAGTCTAGCTGTTCTTCTCTCCTGCTTTCTAGTTGTCCACGGAGAAAAATCCTCAGATATCCAGTAAACGTCATGCTGTCTTTCAGAGTTAATCCAAGTGTGCTGTAAACTTAGTTAAGATAACTTGTAGCCTATGCCTAATTTAGAAACACAGTGGGCTAATTACTAACTCCTGCTAACTAGCGTGTACGACCAACACTTCGTCATTTTGCCAAACGAAATAAGTAATCCTAGCGACCAGTAGCGTAGTTAACACGTTGTCATTTGCCAAACGAAATAAATAGATGTAATCCAGATAGGCCTAGGCTACTGTAGCTCCCGTTGATATGCTTGATAGCCAGTCAAAACAGTTCGCTGAAGGATCTGTGGTAGGCAGCTTGGATGCACTGCAAGCACGTCCACTCTTTCAGGCAATATACCTAGGCACATATTTTTGTTTATTCATGTAGGCTGACTGCCTGTCACGTTCAAGCCTGAGGAACAAATAGCACTGTTTAGGACCGATAATAGAAGCTGTTCCCTGCAGCGTTATCTAAAGCCTACGTAAATCCAGCCTGAAAATCTTCAAACTCTAAGCTTTAATGGTCAAGCGTCATCAAGACGTGGTGTTAACTAAATAATCAGTGTCACAGTATGAGGTCTAGGAAGTAAAATACTCAATGAAGCAAACTTTGATTCAATCTCACGTGTGTCGCTATTGGACTCCGCTAATTTTTGATTCCCAAAATGGCGGCGTTAATATCTATATGCTGGTTGTTATGGGAACAGTGAGGAATAGTGACGCGCCCGGAATCCTCAATACCGTACCACAAACTGGTACCTCAACAGAAGGGTCCCCTAAAACAGTACGGTTCGGTACGCTTATTTAGGTACGCTTTAGAACTTCTCACAATCGAAACACAAATAATTGCGGACCGAACTGAACCGAACTGTACCGTACTGCTCGGTGGAAACGAGACTTAAGACCTTCCAATTTCAAGCTATGAAGGAAAAGTGAAGACGCGTTTACTTTTCATATTTCATGACAGTTGGCTGAGACGGCCAAAACATGCACTCGTGGAAACTTTTTTCAAAATCCACTTTGGGCTTGTAAGATGTTGTAAAGTGACTTTCTGTCACAATGCAGTACATGCACCTCAACACCCAACTTCATGAACACCACATCAGAGTGAATGATGCGACTGAACCGCGTGCGCTGGAGCCACCAGTGAGCGGCCAGTAGCTCATTGATGCCCCTTGTGTTGTATGCGCTTGGTTTCAAGCTTCTAAGACCTTCCAATTTCAAGCTATGAAGGAAAAGTGAAGACGCGTTTACTTTTCATATTTCATGACAGTTGGCTGAGACGGCCAAAACATGCACTCGTGGAAACTTTTTTCAAAATCCACTTTGGGCTTGTAAGATGTTGTAAAGTGACTTTCTGTCACAATGCAGTACATGCACCTCAACACCCAACTTCATGAACACCACATCAGAGTGAATGATGCGACTGAACCGCGTGCGCTGGAGCCACCAGTGAGCGGCCAGTAGCTCATTGAGGCCCCTTGTGTTGTATGCGCTTGGTTTCAAGCTTCTAAGACCTTCCAATTTCAAGCTATGAAGGAAAAGTGAAGACGCGTTTACTTTTCATATTTCATGACAGTTGGCTGAGACGGCCAAAACATGCACTCGTGGAAACTTTTTTCAAAATCCACTTTGGGCTTGTAAGATGTTGTAAAGTGACTTTCTGTCACAATGCAGTACATGCACCTCAACACCCAACTTCATGAACACCACATCAGAGTGAATGATGCGACTGAACCACGTGCACTGGAGCCACCAGTGAGCGGCCAGTAGCTCATTGAGGCCCCTTGTGTTGTATGCGCTTGGTTTCAAGCTTCTAAGACCTTCCAATTTCAAGCGATGAAGGAAAAGTGAAGACGCGTTTACTTTTCATATTTCATGACAGTTGGCTGAGACGGCCAAAACATGCACTCGTGGAAACTTTTTTCAAAATCCACTTTGGGCTTGTAAGATGTTGTAAAGAGACTTTCTGTCACAATGCAGTACATGCACCTCAACACCCAACTTCATGAACACCACATCAGAGTGAATGATGCGACTGAACCGCGTGCGCTGGAGCCACCAGTGAGCGGCCAGTAGCTCATTGAGGCCCCTTGTGTTGTATGCGCTTGGTTTCAAGCTTCTAAGACCTTCCAATTTCAAGCTATGAAGGAAAAGTGAAGACGCGTTTACTTTTCATATTTCATGACAGTTGGCTGAGACGGCCAAAACATGCACTCGTGGAAACTTTTTTCAAAATCCACTTTGGGCTTGTAAGATGTTGTAAAGTGACTTTCTGTCACAATGCAGTACATGCACCTCAACACCCAACTTCATGAACACCACATCAGAGTGAATGATGCGACTGAACCGCGTGCGCTGGAGCCACCAGTGAGCGGCCAGTAGCTCATTGATGCCCCTTGTGTTGTATGCGCTTGGTTTCAAGCTTCTAAGACCTTCCAATTTCAAGCTATGAAGGAAAAGTGAAGACGCGTTTACTTTTCATATTTCATGACAGTTGGCTGAGACGGCCAAAACATGCACTCGTGGAAACTTTTTTCAAAATCCACTTTGGGCTTGTAAGATGTTGTAAAGTGACTTTCTGTCACAATGCAGTACATGCACCTCAACACCCAACTTCATGAACACCACATCAGAGTGAATGATGCGACTGAACCGCGTGCGCTGGAGCCACCAGTGAGCGGCCAGTAGCTCATTGATGCCCCTTGTGTTGTATGCGCTTGGTTTCAAGCTTCTAAGACCTTCCAATTTCAAGCTATGAAGGAAAAGTGAAGACGCGTTTACTTTTCATATTTCATGACAGTTGGCTGAGACGGCCAAAACATGCACTCGTGGAAACTTTTTTCAAAATCCACTTTGGGCTTGTAAGATGTTGTAAAGTGACTTTCTGTCACAATGCAGTACATGCACCTCAACACCCAACTTCATGAACACCACATCAGAGTGAATGATGCGACTGAACCGCGTGCGCTGGAGCCACCAGTGAGCGGCCAGTAGCTCATTGAGGCCCCTTGTGTTGTATGCGCTTGGTTTCAAGCTTCTAAGACCTTCCAATTTCAAGCTATGAAGGAAAAGTGAAGACGCGTTTACTTTTCATATTTCATGACAGTTGGCTGAGACGGCCAAAACATGCACTCGTGGAAACTTTTTTCAAAATCCACTTTGGGCTTGTAAGATGTTGTAAAGTGACTTTCTGTCACAATGCAGTACATGCACCTCAACACCCAACTTCATGAACACCACATCAGAGTGAATGATGCGACTGAACCACGTGCACTGGAGCCACCAGTGAGCGGCCAGTAGCTCATTGAGGCCCCTTGTGTTGTATGCGCTTGGTTTCAAGCTTCTAAGACCTTCCAATTTCAAGCTATGAAGGAAAAGTGAAGACGCGTTTACTTTTCATATTTCATGACAGTTGGCTGAGACGGCCAAAACATGCACTCGTGGAAACTTTTTTCAAAATCCACTTTGGGCTTGTAAGATGTTGTAAAGTGACTTTCTGTCACAATGCAGTACATGCACCTCAACACCCAACTTCATGAACACCACATCAGAGTGAATGATGCGACTGAACCGCGTGCGCTGGAGCCACCAGTGAGCGGCCAGTAGCTCATTGAGGCCCCTTGTGTTGTATGCGCTTGGTTTCAAGCTTCTAAGACCTTCCAATTTCAAGCGATGAAGGAAAAGTGAAGACGCGTTTACTTTTCATATTTCATGACAGTTGGCTGAGACGGCCAAAACATGCACTCGTGGAAACTTTTTTCAAAATCCACTTTGGGCTTGTAAGATGTTGTAAAGTGACTTTCTGTCACAATGCAGTACATGCACCTCAACACCCAACTTCATGAACACCACATCAGAGTGAATGATGCGACTGAACCGCGTGCGCTGGAGCCACCAGTGAGAAGCCAGTAGCTCATTGAGGCCCCTTGTGTTGTATGCGCTTGGTTTCAAGCTTCTAAGACCTTCCAATTTCAAGCTATGAAGGAAAAGTGAAGACGCGTTTACTTTTCATATTTCATGACTGTTGGCTGAGACGGCCAAAACATGCACTCGTGGAAACTTTTTTCAAAATCCACTTTGGGCTTGTAAGATGTTGTAAAGTGACTTTCTGTCACAATGCAGTACATGCACCTCAACACCCAACTTCATGAACACCACATCAGAGTGAATGATGCGACTGAACCGCGTGCGCTGGAGCCACCAGTGAGCGGCCAGTAGCTCATTGAGGACCCTTGTGTTGTATGCGCTTGGTTTCAAGCTTCTAAGACCTTCCAATTTCAAGCTATGAAGGAAAAGTGAAGACGCGTTTACTTTTCATATTTCATGACAGTTGGCTGAGACGGCCAAAACATGCACTCGTGGAAACTTTTTTCAAAATCCACTTTGGGCTTGTAAGATGTTGTAAAGTGACTTTCTGTCACAATGCAGTACATGCACCTCAACACCCAACTTCATGAACACCACATCAGAGTGAATGATGCGACTGAACCGCGTGCGCTGGAGCCACCAGTGAGCGGCCAGTAGCTCATTGAGGCCCCATGTGTTGTATGCGCTTGGTTTCAAGCTTCTAAGACCTTCCAATTTCAAGCGATGAAGGAAAAGTGAAGACGCGTTTACTTTTCATATTTCATGACAGTTGGCTGAGACGGCCAAAACATGCACTCGTGGAAACTTTTTTCAAAATCCACTTTGGGCTTGTAAGATGTTGTAAAGAGACTTTCTGTCACAATGCAGTACATGCACCTCAACACCCAACTTCATGAACACCACATCAGAGTGAATGATGCGACTGAACCGCGTGCGCTGGAGCCACCAGTGAGAAGCCAGTAGCTCATTGAGGCCCCTTGTGTTGTATGCGCTTGGTTTCAAGCTTCTAAGACCTTCCAATTTCAAGCTATGAAGGAAAAGTGAAGACGCGTTTACTTATCATATTTCATGACTGTTGGCTGAGACGGCCAAAACATGCACTCGTGGAAACTTTTTTCAAAATCCACTTTGGGCTTGTAAGATGTTGTAAAGTGACTTTCTGTCACAATGCAGTACATGCACCTCAACACCCAACTTCATGAACACCACATCAGAGTGAATGATGCGACTGAACCGCGTGCGCTGGAGCCACCAGTGAGCGGCCAGTAGCTCATTGATGCCCCTTGTGTTGTATGCGCTTGGTTTCAAGCTTCTAAGACCTTCCAATTTCAAGCTATGAAGGAAAAGTGAAGACGCGTTTACTTTTCATATTTCATGACAGTTGGCTGAGACGGCCAAAACATGCACTCGTGGAAACTTTTTTCAAAATCCACTTTGGGCTTGTAAGATGTTGTAAAGTGACTTTCTGTCACAATGCAGTACATGCACCTCAACACCCAACTTCATGAACACCACATCAGAGTGAATGATGCGACTGAACCGCGTGCGCTGGAGCCACCAGTGAGCGGCCAGTAGCTCATTGAGGCCCCTTGTGTTGTATGCGCTTGGTTTCAAGCTTCTAAGACCTTCCAATTTCAAGCTATGAAGGAAAAGTGAAGACGCGTTTACTTTTCATATTTCATGACAGTTGGCTGAGACGGCCAAAACATGCACTCGTGGAAACTTTTTTCAAAATCCACTTTGGGCTTGTAAGATGTTGTAAAGTGACTTTCTGTCACAATGCAGTACATGCACCTCAACACCCAACTTCATGAACACCACATCAGAGTGAATGATGCGACTGAACCGCGTGCGCTGGAGCCACCAGTGAGCGGCCAGTAGCTCATTGAGGCCCCTTGTGTTGTATGCGCTTGGTTTCAAGCTTCTAAGACCTTCCAATTTCAAGCGATGAAGGAAAAGTGAAGACGCGTTTACTTTTCATATTTCATGACAGTTGGCTGAGACGGCCAAAACATGCACTCGTGGAAACTTTTTTCAAAATCCACTTTGGGCTTGTAAGATGTTGTAAAGTGACTTTCTGTCACAATGCAGTACATGCACCTCAACACCCAACTTCATGAACACCACATCAGAGTGAATGATGCGACTGAACCGCGTGCGCTGGAGCCACCAGTGAGAAGCCAGTAGCTCATTGAGGCCCCTTGTGTTGTATGCGCTTGGTTTCAAGCTTCTAAGACCTTCCAATTTCAAGCTATGAAGGAAAAGTGAAGACGCGTTTACTTTTCATATTTCATGACTGTTGGCTGAGACGGCCAAAACATGCACTCGTGGAAACTTTTTTCAAAATCCACTTTGGGCTTGTAAGATGTTGTAAAGTGACTTTCTGTCACAATGCAGTACATGCACCTCAACACCCAACTTCATGAACACCACATCAGAGTGAATGATGCGACTGAACCGCGTGCGCTGGAGCCACCAGTGAGCGGCCAGTAGCTCATTGAGGACCCTTGTGTTGTATGCGCTTGGTTTCAAGCTTCTAAGACCTTCCAATTTCAAGCTATGAAGGAAAAGTGAAGACGCGTTTACTTTTCATATTTCATGACAGTTGGCTGAGACGGCCAAAACATGCACTCGTGGAAACTTTTTTCAAAATCCACTTTGGGCTTGTAAGATGTTGTAAAGTGACTTTCTGTCACAATGCAGTACATGCACCTCAACACCCAACTTCATGAACACCACATCAGAGTGAATGATGCGACTGAACCGCGTGCGCTGGAGCCACCAGTGAGCGGCCAGTAGCTCATTGAGGCCCCATGTGTTGTATGCGCTTGGTTTCAAGCTTCTAAGACCTTCCAATTTCAAGCGATGAAGGAAAAGTGAAGACGCGTTTACTTTTCATATTTCATGACAGTTGGCTGAGACGGCCAAAACATGCACTCGTGGAAACTTTTTTCAAAATCCACTTTGGGCTTGTAAGATGTTGTAAAGAGACTTTCTGTCACAATGCAGTACATGCACCTCAACACCCAACTTCATGAACACCACATCAGAGTGAATGATGCGACTGAACCGCGTGCGCTGGAGCCACCAGTGAGAAGCCAGTAGCTCATTGAGGCCCCTTGTGTTGTATGCGCTTGGTTTCAAGCTTCTAAGACCTTCCAATTTCAAGCTATGAAGGAAAAGTGAAGACGCGTTTACTTATCATATTTCATGACTGTTGGCTGAGACGGCCAAAACATGCACTCGTGGAAACTTTTTTCAAAATCCACTTTGGGCTTGTAAGATGTTGTAAAGTGACTTTCTGTCACAATGCAGTACATGCACCTCAACACCCAACTTCATGAACACCACATCAGAGTGAATGATGCGAATGAACCGCGTGCGCTGGAGCCACCAGTGAGCGGCCAGTAGCTCATTGATGCCCCTTGTGTTGTATGCGCTTGGTTTCAAGCTTCTAAGACCTTCCAATTTCAAGCTATGAAGGAAAAGTGAAGACGCGTTTACTTTTCATATTTCATGACAGTTGGCTGAGACGGCCAAAACATGCACTCGTGGAAACTTTTTTCAAAATCCACTTTGGGCTTGTAAGATGTTGTAAAGTGACTTTCTGTCACAATGCAGTACATGCACCTCAACACCCAACTTCATGAACACCACATCAGAGTGAATGATGCGACTGAACCGCGTGCGCTGGAGCCACCAGTGAGCGGCCAGTAGCTCATTGAGGCCCCTTGTGTTGTATGCGCTTGGTTTCAAGCTTCTAAGACCTTCCAATTTCAAGCTATGAAGGAAAAGTGAAGACGCGTTTACTTTTCATATTTCATGACAGTTGGCTGAGACGGCCAAAACATGCACTCGTGGAAACTTTTTTCAAAATCCACTTTGGGCTTGTAAGATGTTGTAAAGTGACTTTCTGTCACAATGCAGTACATGCACCTCAACACCCAACTTCATGAACACCACATCAGAGTGAATGATGCGACTGAACCGCGTGCGCTGGAGCCACCAGTGAGCGGCCAGTAGCTCATTGAGGCCCCTTGTGTTGTATGCGCTTGGTTTCAAGCTTCTAAGACCTTCCAATTTCAAGCTATGAAGGAAAAGTGAAGACGCGTTTACTTTTCATATTTCATGACAGTTGGCTGAGACGGCCAAAACATGCACTCGTGGAAACTTTTTTCAAAATCCACTTTGGGCTTGTAAGATGTTGTAAAGTGACTTTCTGTCACAATGCAGTACATGCACCTCAACACCCAACTTCATGAACACCACATCAGAGTGAATGATGCGACTGAACCGCGTGCGCTGGAGCCACCAGTGAGCGGCCAGTAGCTCATTGAGGCCCCTTGTGTTGTATGCGCTTGGTTTCAAGCTTCTAAGACCTTCCAATTTCAAGCTATGAAGGAAAAGTGAAGACGCGTTTACTTTTCATATTTCATGACAGTTGGCTGAGACGGCCAAAACATGCACTCGTGGAAACTTTTTTCAAAATCCACTTTGGGCTTGTAAGATGTTGTAAAGTGACTTTCTGTCACAATGCAGTACATGGACCTCAACACCCAACTTCATGAACACCACATCAGAGTGAATGATGCGACTGAACCGCGTGCGCTGGAGCCACCAGTGAGCGGCCAGTAGCTCATTGAGGCCCCTTGTGTTGTATGCGCTTGGTTTCAAGCTTCTAAGACCTTCCAATTTCAAGCGATGAAGGAAAAGTGAAGACGCGTTTACTTTTCATATTTCATGACAGTTGGCTGAGACGGCCAAAACATGCACTCGTGGAAACTTTTTTCAAAATCCACTTTGGGCTTGTAAGATGTTGTAAAGTGACTTTCTGTCACAATGCAGTACATGCACCTCAACACCCAACTTCATGAACACCACATCAGAGTGAATGATGCGACTGAACCGCGTGCGCTGGAGCCACCAGTGAGCGGCCAGTAGCTCATTGAGGCCCCTTGTGTTGTATGCGCTTGGTTTCAAGCTTCTAAGACCTTCCAATTTCAAGCTATGAAGGAAAAGTGAAGACGCGTTTACTTTTCATATTTCATGACAGTTGGCTGAGACGGCCAAAACATGCACTCGTGGAAACTTTTTTCAAAATCCACTTTGGGCTTGTAAGATGTTGTAAAGTGACTTTCTGTCACAATGCAGTACATGCACCTCAACACCCAACTTCATGAACACCACATCAGAGTGAATGATGCGACTGAACCGCGTGCGCTGGAGCCACCAGTGAGCGGCCAGTAGCTCATTGAGGCCCCTTGTGTTGTATGCGCTTGGTTTCAAGCTTCTAAGACCTTCCAATTTCAAGCTATGAAGGAAAAGTGAAGACGCGTTTACTTTTCATATTTCATGACAGTTGGCTGAGACGGCCAAAACATGCACTCGTGGAAACTTTTTTCAAAATCCACTTTGGGCTTGTAAGATGTTGTAAAGTGACTTTCTGTCACAATGCAGTACATGCACCTCAACACCCAACTTCATGAACACCACATCAGAGTGAATGATGCGACTGAACCGCGTGCGCTGGAGCCACCAGTGAGCGGCCAGTAGCTCATTGATGCCCCTTGTGTTGTATGCGCTTGGTTTCAAGCTTCTAAGACCTTCCGATTTCAAGCGATGAAGGAAAAGTGAAGACGCGTTTACTTTTCATATTTCATGACAGTTGGCTGAGACGGCCAAAACATGCACTCGTGGAAACTTTTTTCAAAATCCACTTTGGGCTTGTAAGATGTTGTAAAGTGACTTTCTGTCACAATGCAGTATATGCACCTCAACACCCAACTTCATGAACACCACATCAGAGTGAATGATGCGACTGAACCGCGTGCGCTGGAGCCACCAGTGAGCGGCCAGTAGCTCATTGAGGCCCCTTGTGTTGTATGCGCTTGGTTTCAAGCTTCTAAGACCTTCCAATTTCAAGCTATGAAGGAAAAGTGAAGACGCGTTTACTTTTCATATTTCATGACAGTTGGCTGAGACGGCCAAAACATGCACTCGTGGAAACTTTTTTCAAAATCCACTTTGGGCTTGTAAGATGTTGTAAAGTGACTTTCTGTCACAATGCAGTACATGGACCTCAACACCCAACTTCATGAACACCACATCAGAGTGAATGATGCGACTGAACCGCGTGCGCTGGAGCCACCAGTGAGCGGCCAGTAGCTCATTGAGGCCCCTTGTGTTGTATGCGCTTGGTTTCAAGCTTCTAAGACCTTCCAATTTCAAGCGATGAAGGAAAAGTGAAGACGCGTTTACTTTTCATATTTCATGACAGTTGGCTGAGACGGCCAAAACATGCACTCGTGGAAACTTTTTTCAAAATCCACTTTGGGCTTGTAAGATGTTGTAAAGTGACTTTCTGTCACAATGCAGTACATGCACCTCAACACCCAACTTCATGAACACCACATCAGAGTGAATGATGCGACTGAACCGCGTGCGCTGGAGCCACCAGTGAGCGGCCAGTAGCTCATTGAGGCCCCTTGTGTTGTATGCGCTTGGTTTCAAGCTTCTAAGACCTTCCAATTTCAAGCTATGAAGGAAAAGTGAAGACGCGTTTACTTTTCATATTTCATGACAGTTGGCTGAGACGGCCAAAACATGCACTCGTGGAAACTTTTTTCAAAATCCACTTTGGGCTTGTAAGATGTTGTAAAGTGACTTTCTGTCACAATGCAGTACATGCACCTCAACACCCAACTTCATGAACACCACATCAGAGTGAATGATGCGACTGAACCGCGTGCGCTGGAGCCACCAGTGAGCGGCCAGTAGCTCATTGAGGCCCCTTGTGTTGTATGCGCTTGGTTTCAAGCTTCTAAGACCTTCCAATTTCAAGCTATGAAGGAAAAGTGAAGACGCGTTTACTTTTCATATTTCATGACAGTTGGCTGAGACGGCCAAAACATGCACTCGTGGAAACTTTTTTCAAAATCCACTTTGGGCTTGTAAGATGTTGTAAAGTGACTTTCTGTCACAATGCAGTACATGCACCTCAACACCCAACTTCATGAACACCACATCAGAGTGAATGATGCGACTGAACCGCGTGCGCTGGAGCCACCAGTGAGCGGCCAGTAGCTCATTGATGCCCCTTGTGTTGTATGCGCTTGGTTTCAAGCTTCTAAGACCTTCCGATTTCAAGCGATGAAGGAAAAGTGAAGACGCGTTTACTTTTCATATTTCATGACAGTTGGCTGAGACGGCCAAAACATGCACTCGTGGAAACTTTTTTCAAAATCCACTTTGGGCTTGTAAGATGTTGTAAAGTGACTTTCTGTCACAATGCAGTACATGCACCTCAACACCCAACTTCATGAACACCACATCAGAGTGAATGATGCGACTGAACCGCGTGCGCTGGAGCCACCAGTGAGCGGCCAGTAGCTCATTGAGGCCCCTTGTGTTGTATGCGCTTGGTTTCAAGCTTCTAAGACCTTCCAATTTCAAGCTATGAAGGAAAAGTGAAGACGCGTTTACTTTTCATATTTCATGACAGTTGGCTGAGACGGCCAAAACATGCACTCGTGGAAACTTTTTTCAAAATCCACTTTGGGCTTGTAAGATGTTGTAAAGTGACTTTCTGTCACAATGCAGTACATGCACCTCAACACCCAACTTCATGAACACCACATCAGAGTGAATGATGCGACTGAACCGCGTGCGCTGGAGCCACCAGTGAGCGGCCAGTAGCTCATTGAGGCCCCTTGTGTTGTATGCGCTTGGTTTCAAGCTTCTAAGACCTTCCAATTTCAAGCGATGAAGGAAAAGTGAAGACGCGTTTACTTTTCATATTTCATGACAGTTGGCTGAGACGGCCAAAACATGCACTCGTGGAAACTTTTTTCAAAATCCACTTTGGGCTTTTAAGATGTTGTAAAGTGACTTTCTGTCACAATGCAGTACATGCACCTCAACACCCAACTTCATGAACACCACATCAGAGTGAATGATGCGACTGAACCGCGTGCGCTGGAGCCACCAGTGAGCGGCCAGTAGCTCATTGAGGCCCCTTGTGTTGTATGCGCTTGGTTTCAAGCTTCTAAGACCTTCCAATTTCAAGCTATGAAGGAAAAGTGAAGACGCGTTTACTTTTCATATTTCATGACAGTTGGCTGAGACGGCCAAAACATGCACTCGTGGAAACTTTTTTCAAAATCCACTTTGGGCTTGTAAGATGTTGTAAAGTGACTTTCTGTCACAATGCAGTACATGCACCTCAACACCCAACTTCATGAACACCACATCAGAGTGAATGATGCGACTGAACCGCGTGCGCTGGAGCCACCAGTGAGCGGCCAGTAGCTCATTGATGCCCCTTGTGTTGTATGCGCTTGGTTTCAAGCTTCTAAGACCTTCCGATTTCAAGCGATGAAGGAAAAGTGAAGACGCGTTTACTTTTCATATTTCATGACAGTTGGCTGAGACGGCCAAAACATGCACTCGTGGAAACTTTTTTCAAAATCCACTTTGGGCTTGTAAGATGTTGTAAAGTGACTTTCTGTCACAATGCAGTACATGCACCTCAACACCCAACTTCATGAACACCACATCAGAGTGAATGATGCGACTGAACCGCGTGCGCTGGAGCCACCAGTGAGCGGCCAGTAGCTCATTGAGGCCCCTTGTGTTGTATGCGCTTGGTTTCAAGCTTCTAAGACCTTCCAATTTCAAGCTATGAAGGAAAAGTGAAGACGCGTTTACTTTTCATATTTCATGACAGTTGGCTGAGACGGCCAAAACATGCACTCGTGGAAACTTTTTTCAAAATCCACTTTGGGCTTGTAAGATGTTGTAAAGTGACTTTCTGTCACAATGCAGTACATGCACCTCAACACCCAACTTCATGAACACCACATCAGAGTGAATGATGCGACTGAACCGCGTGCGCTGGAGCCACCAGTGAGCGGCCAGTAGCTCATTGAGGCCCCTTGTGTTGTATGCGCTTGGTTTCAAGCTTCTAAGACCTTCCAATTTCAAGCGATGAAGGAAAAGTGAAGACGCGTTTACTTTTCATATTTCATGACAGTTGGCTGAGACGGCCAAAACATGCACTCGTGGAAACTTTTTTCAAAATCCACTTTGGGCTTTTAAGATGTTGTAAAGTGACTTTCTGTCACAATGCAGTACATGCACCTCAACACCCAACTTCATGAACACCACATCAGAGTGAATGATGCGACTGAACCGCGTGCGCTGGAGCCACCAGTGAGCGGCCAGTAGCTCATTGAGGCCCCTTGTGTTGTATGCGCTTGGTTTCAAGCTTCTAAGACCTTCCAATTTCAAGCTATGAAGGAAAAGTGAAGACGCGTTTACTTTTCATATTTCATGACAGTTGGCTGAGACGGCCAAAACATGCACTCGTGGAAACTTTTTTCAAAATCCACTTTGGGCTTGTAAGATGTTGTAAAGTGACTTTCTGTCACAATGCAGTACATGCACCTCAACACCCAACTTCATGAACACCACATCAGAGTGAATGATGCGACTGAACCGCGTGCGCTGGAGCCACCAGTGAGCGGCCAGTAGCTCATTGAGGCCCCTTGTGTTGTATGCGCTTGGTTTCAAGCTTCTAAGACCTTCCAATTTCAAGCGATGAAGGAAAAGTGAAGACACGTTTACTTTTCATATTTCATGACAGTTGGCTGAGACGGCCAAAACATGCGCTCGTGGAAACTTTTTTCAAAATCCACTTTGGGCTTGTAAGATGTTGTAAAGTGACTTTCTGTCACAATGCAGTACATGCACCTCAACACCCAACTTCATGAACACCACATCAGAGTGAATGATGCGACTGAACCGCGTGCGCTGGAGCCACCAGTGAGCGGCCAGTAGCTCATTGAGGCCCTTTGTGTTGTATGCGCTTGGTTTCAAGCTTCTAAGACCTTCCAATTTCAAGCTATGAAGGAAAAGTGAAGACACGTTTACTTTTCATATTTCATGACAGTTGGCTGAGACGGCCAAAACATGCACTCGTGGAAACTTTTTTCAAAATCCACTTTGGGCTTGTAAGATGTTGTAAAGTGACTTTCTGTCACAATGCAGTACATGCACCTCAACACCCAACTTCATGAACACCACATCAGAGTGAATGATGCGACTGAACCGCGTGCGCTGGAGCCACCAGTGAGCGGCCAGTAGCTCATTGAGGCCCTTTGTGTTGTATGCGCTTGGTTTCAAGCTTCTAAGACCTTCCAATTTCAAGCTATGAAGGAAAAGTGAAGACACGTTTACTTTTCATATTTCATGACAGTTGGCTGAGACGGCCAAAACATGCGCTCGTGGAAACTTTTTTCAAAATCCACTTTGGGCTTGTAAGATGTTGTAAAGTGACTTTCTGTCACAATGCAGTACATGCACCTCAACACCCAACTTCATGAACACCACATCAGAGTGAATGATGCGACTGAACCGCGTGCGCTGGAGCCACCAGTGAGCGGCCAGTAGCTCATTGAGGCCCTTTGTGTTGTATGCGCTTGGTTTCAAGCTTCTAAGACCTTCCAATTTCAAGCTATGAAGGAAAAGTGAAGACACGTTTACTCTTCATATTTCATGACAGTTGGCTGAGACGGCCAAAACATGCGCTCGTGGAAACTTTTTTCAAAATCCACTTTGGGCTTGTAAGATGTTGTAAAGTGACTTTCTGTCACAATGCAGTACATGCACCTCAACACCCAACTTCATGAACACCACATCAGAGTGAATGATGCGACTGAACCGCGTGCGCTGGAGCCACCAGTGAGCGGCCAGTAGCTCATTGAGGCCCTTTGTGTTGTATGCGCTTGGTTTCAAGCTTCTAAGACCTTCCAATTTCAAGCTATGAAGGAAAAGTGAAGACACGTTTACTTTTCATATTTCATGACAGTTGGCTGAGACGGCCAAAACATGCGCTCGTGGAAACTTTTTTCAAAATCCACTTTGGGCTTGTAAGATGTTGTAAAGTGACTTTCTGTCACAATGCAGTACATGCACCTCAACACCCAACTTCATGAACACCACATCAGAGTGAATGATGCGACTGAACCGCGTGCGCTGGAGCCACCAGTGAGCGGCCAGTAGCTCATTGAGGCCCTTTGTGTTGTATGCGCTTGGTTTCAAGCTTCTAAGACCTTCCAATTTCAAGCTATGAAGGAAAAGTGAAGACACGTTTACTTTTCATATTTCATGACAGTTGGCTGAGACGGCCAAAACATGCGCTCGTGGAAACTTTTTTCAAAATCCACTTTGGGCTTGTAAGATGTTGTAAAGTGACTTTCTGTCACAATGCAGTACATGCACCTCAACACCCAACTTCATGAACACCACATCAGAGTGAATGATGCGACTGAACCGCGTGCGCTGGAGCCACCAGTGAGCGGCCAGTAGCTCATTGAGGCCCTTTGTGTTGTATGCGCTTGGTTTCAAGCTTCTAAGACCTTCCAATTTCAAGCTATGAAGGAAAAGTGAAGACACGTTTACTTTTCATATTTCGTGACAGTTGGCTGAGACGGCCAAAACATGCGCTCGTGGAAACTTTCTTCAAAATCCACTTTGGGCTTGTAAGATGTTGTAAAGTGACTTTCTGTCACAATGCAGTACATGCACCTCAACACCCAACTTCATGAACACCACATCAGAGTGAATGATGCGACTGAACCGCGTGCGCTGGAGCCACCAGTGAGCGGCCAGTAGCTCATTGAGGCCCTTTGTGTTGTATGCGCTTGGTTTCAAGCTTCTAAGACCTTCCAATTTCAAGCTATGAAGGAAAAGTGAAGACACGTTTACTTTTCATATTTCATGACAGTTGGCTGAGACGGCCAAAACATGCGCTCGTGGAAACTTTTTTCAAAATCCACTTTGGGCTTGTAAGATGTTGTAAAGTGACTTTCTGTCACAATGCAGTACATGCACCTCAACACCCAACTTCATGAACACCACATCAGAGTGAATGATGCGACTGAACCGCGTGCGCTGGAGCCACCAGTGAGCGGCCAGTAGCTCATTGAGGCCCTTTGTGTTGTATGCGCTTGGTTTCAAGCTTCTAAGACCTTCCAATTTCAAGCTATGAAGGAAAAGTGAAGACACGTTTACTTTTCATATTTCATGACAGTTGGCTGAGACGGCCAAAACATGCGCTCGTGGAAACTTTTTTCAAAATCCACTTTGGGCTTGTAAGATGTTGTAAAGTGACTTTCTGTCACAATGCAGTACATGCACCTCAACACCCAACTTCATGAACACCACATCAGAGTGAATGATGCGACTGAACCGCGTGCGCTGGAGCCACCAGTGAGCGGCCAGTAGCTCATTGAGGCCCTTTGTGTTGTATGCGCTTGGTTTCAAGCTTCTAAGACCTTCCAATTTCAAGCTATGAAGGAAAAGTGAAGACACGTTTACTTTTCATATTTCATGACAGTTGGCTGAGACGGCCAAAACATGCGCTCGTGGAAACTTTTTTCAAAATCCACTTTGGGCTTGTAAGATGTTGTAAAGTGACTTTCTGTCACAATGCAGTACATGCACCTCAACACCCAACTTCATGAACACCACATCAGAGTGAATGATGCGACTGAACCGCGTGCGCTGGAGCCACCAGTGAGCGGCCAGTAGCTCATTGAGGCCCTTTGTGTTGTATGCGCTTGGTTTCAAGCTTCTAAGACCTTCCAATTTCAAGCTATGAAGGAAAAGTGAAGACACGTTTACTTTTCATATTTCATGACAGTTGGCTGAGACGGCCAAAACATGCGCTCGTGGAAACTTTTTTCAAAATCCACTTTGGGCTTGTAAGATGTTGTAAAGTGACTTTCTGTCACAATGCAGTACATGCACCTCAACACCCAACTTCATGAACACCACATCAGAGTGAATGATGCGACTGAACCGCGTGCGCTGGAGCCACCAGTGAGCGGCCAGTAGCTCATTGAGGCCCTTTGTGTTGTATGCGCTTGGTTTCAAGCTTCTAAGACCTTCCAATTTCAAGCTATGAAGGAAAAGTGAAGACACGTTTACTTTTCATATTTCATGACAGTTGGCTGAGACGGCCAAAACATGCGCTCGTGGAAACTTTTTTCAAAATCCACTTTGGGCTTGTAAGATGTTGTAAAGTGACTTTCTGTCACAATGCAGTACATGCACCTCAACACCCAACTTCATGAACACCACATCAGAGTGAATGATGCGACTGAACCGCGTGCGCTGGAGCCACCAGTGAGCGCCAGTAGCTCATTGAGGCCCTTTGTGTTGTATGCGCTTGGTTTCAAGCTTCTAAGACCTTCCAATTTCAAGCTATGAAGGAAAAGTGAAGACACGTTTACTTTTCATATTTCATGACAGTTGGCTGAGACGGCCAAAACATGCGCTCGTGGAAACTTTTTTCAAAATCCACTTTGGGCTTGTAAGATGTTGTAAAGTGACTTTCTGTCACAATGCAGTACATGCACCTCAACACCCAACTTCATGAACACCACATCAGAGTGAATGATGCGACTGAACCGCGTGCGCTGGAGCCACCAGTGAGCGGCCAGTAGCTCATTGAGGCCCTTTGTGTTGTATGCGCTTGGTTTCAAGCTTCTAAGACCTTCCAATTTCAAGCTATGAAGGAAAAGTGAAGACACGTTTACTTTTCATATTTCATGACAGTTGGCTGAGACGGCCAAAACATGCACTCGTGGAAACTTTTTTCAAAATCCACTTTGGGCTTGTAAGATGTTGTAAAGTGACTTTCTGTCACAATGCAGTACATGCACCTCAACACCCAACTTCATGAACACCACATCAGAGTGAATGATGCGACTGAACCGCGTGCGCTGGAGCCACCAGTGAGCGGCCAGTAGCTCATTGAGGCCCTTTGTGTTGTATGCGCTTGGTTTCAAGCTTCTAAGACCTTCCAATTTCAAGCTATGAAGGAAAAGTGAAGACACGTTTACTTTTCATATTTCATGACAGTTGGCTGAGACGGCCAAAACATGCGCTCGTGGAAACTTTTTTCAAAATCCACTTTGGGCTTGTAAGATGTTGTAAAGTGACTTTCTGTCACAATGCAGTACATGCACCTCAACACCCAACTTCATGAACACCACATCAGAGTGAATGATGCGACTGAACCGCGTGCGCTGGAGCCACCAGTGAGCGGCCAGTAGCTCATTGAGGCCCTTTGTGTTGTATGCGCTTGGTTTCAAGCTTCTAAGACCTTCCAATTTCAAGCTATGAAGGAAAAGTGAAGACACGTTTACTCTTCATATTTCATGACAGTTGGCTGAGACGGCCAAAACATGCGCTCGTGGAAACTTTTTTCAAAATCCACTTTGGGCTTGTAAGATGTTGTAAAGTGACTTTCTGTCACAATGCAGTACATGCACCTCAACACCCAACTTCATGAACACCACATCAGAGTGAATGATGCGACTGAACCGCGTGCGCTGGAGCCACCAGTGAGCGGCCAGTAGCTCATTGAGGCCCTTTGTGTTGTATGCGCTTGGTTTCAAGCTTCTAAGACCTTCCAATTTCAAGCTATGAAGGAAAAGTGAAGACACGTTTACTTTTCATATTTCATGACAGTTGGCTGAGACGGCCAAAACATGCGCTCGTGGAAACTTTTTTCAAAATCCACTTTGGGCTTGTAAGATGTTGTAAAGTGACTTTCTGTCACAATGCAGTACATGCACCTCAACACCCAACTTCATGAACACCACATCAGAGTGAATGATGCGACTGAACCGCGTGCGCTGGAGCCACCAGTGAGCGGCCAGTAGCTCATTGAGGCCCTTTGTGTTGTATGCGCTTGGTTTCAAGCTTCTAAGACCTTCCAATTTCAAGCTATGAAGGAAAAGTGAAGACACGTTTACTTTTCATATTTCATGACAGTTGGCTGAGACGGCCAAAACATGCGCTCGTGGAAACTTTTTTCAAAATCCACTTTGGGCTTGTAAGATGTTGTAAAGTGACTTTCTGTCACAATGCAGTACATGCACCTCAACACCCAACTTCATGAACACCACATCAGAGTGAATGATGCGACTGAACCGCGTGCGCTGGAGCCACCAGTGAGCGGCCAGTAGCTCATTGAGGCCCTTTGTGTTGTATGCGCTTGGTTTCAAGCTTCTAAGACCTTCCAATTTCAAGCTATGAAGGAAAAGTGAAGACACGTTTACTTTTCATATTTCGTGACAGTTGGCTGAGACGGCCAAAACATGCGCTCGTGGAAACTTTCTTCAAAATCCACTTTGGGCTTGTAAGATGTTGTAAAGTGACTTTCTGTCACAATGCAGTACATGCACCTCAACACCCAACTTCATGAACACCACATCAGAGTGAATGATGCGACTGAACCGCGTGCGCTGGAGCCACCAGTGAGCGGCCAGTAGCTCATTGAGGCCCTTTGTGTTGTATGCGCTTGGTTTCAAGCTTCTAAGACCTTCCAATTTCAAGCTATGAAGGAAAAGTGAAGACACGTTTACTTTTCATATTTCATGACAGTTGGCTGAGACGGCCAAAACATGCGCTCGTGGAAACTTTTTTCAAAATCCACTTTGGGCTTGTAAGATGTTGTAAAGTGACTTTCTGTCACAATGCAGTACATGCACCTCAACACCCAACTTCATGAACACCACATCAGAGTGAATGATGCGACTGAACCGCGTGCGCTGGAGCCACCAGTGAGCGGCCAGTAGCTCATTGAGGCCCTTTGTGTTGTATGCGCTTGGTTTCAAGCTTCTAAGACCTTCCAATTTCAAGCTATGAAGGAAAAGTGAAGACACGTTTACTTTTCATATTTCATGACAGTTGGCTGAGACGGCCAAAACATGCGCTCGTGGAAACTTTTTTCAAAATCCACTTTGGGCTTGTAAGATGTTGTAAAGTGACTTTCTGTCACAATGCAGTACATGCACCTCAACACCCAACTTCATGAACACCACATCAGAGTGAATGATGCGACTGAACCGCGTGCGCTGGAGCCACCAGTGAGCGGCCAGTAGCTCATTGAGGCCCTTTGTGTTGTATGCGCTTGGTTTCAAGCTTCTAAGACCTTCCAATTTCAAGCTATGAAGGAAAAGTGAAGACACGTTTACTTTTCATATTTCATGACAGTTGGCTGAGACGGCCAAAACATGCGCTCGTGGAAACTTTTTTCAAAATCCACTTTGGGCTTGTAAGATGTTGTAAAGTGACTTTCTGTCACAATGCAGTACATGCACCTCAACACCCAACTTCATGAACACCACATCAGAGTGAATGATGCGACTGAACCGCGTGCGCTGGAGCCACCAGTGAGCGGCCAGTAGCTCATTGAGGCCCTTTGTGTTGTATGCGCTTGGTTTCAAGCTTCTAAGACCTTCCAATTTCAAGCTATGAAGGAAAAGTGAAGACACGTTTACTTTTCATATTTCATGACAGTTGGCTGAGACGGCCAAAACATGCGCTCGTGGAAACTTTTTTCAAAATCCACTTTGGGCTTGTAAGATGTTGTAAAGTGACTTTCTGTCACAATGCAGTACATGCACCTCAACACCCAACTTCATGAACACCACATCAGAGTGAATGATGCGACTGAACCGCGTGCGCTGGAGCCACCAGTGAGCGGCCAGTAGCTCATTGAGGCCCTTTGTGTTGTATGCGCTTGGTTTCAAGCTTCTAAGACCTTCCAATTTCAAGCTATGAAGGAAAAGTGAAGACACGTTTACTTTTCATATTTCATGACAGTTGGCTGAGACGGCCAAAACATGCGCTCGTGGAAACTTTTTTCAAAATCCACTTTGGGCTTGTAAGATGTTGTAAAGTGACTTTCTGTCACAATGCAGTACATGCACCTCAACACCCAACTTCATGAACACCACATCAGAGTGAATGATGCGACTGAACCGCGTGCGCTGGAGCCACCAGTGAGCGCCAGTAGCTCATTGAGGCCCTTTGTGTTGTATGCGCTTGGTTTCAAGCTTCTAAGACCTTCCAATTTCAAGCTATGAAGGAAAAGTGAAGACACGTTTACTTTTCATATTTCATGACAGTTGGCTGAGACGGCCAAAACATGCGCTCGTGGAAACTTTTTTCAAAATCCACTTTGGGCTTGTAAGATGTTGTAAAGTGACTTTCTGTCACAATGCAGTACATGCACCTCAACACCCAACTTCATGAACACCACATCAGAGTGAATGATGCGACTGAACCGCGTGCGCTGGAGCCACCAGTGAGCGGCCAGTAGCTCATTGAGGCCCTTTGTGTTGTATGCGCTTGGTTTCAAGCTTCTAAGACCTTCCAATTTCAAGCTATGAAGGAAAAGTGAAGACACGTTTACTTTTCATATTTCATGACAGTTGGCTGAGACGGCCAAAACATGCGCTCGTGGAAACTTTTTTCAAAATCCACTTTGGGCTTGTAAGATGTTGTAAAGTGACTTTCTGTCACAATGCAGTACATGCACCTCAACACCCAACTTCATGAACACCACATCAGAGTGAATGATGCGACTGAACCGCGTGCGCTGGAGCCACCAGTGAGCGCCAGTAGCTCATTGAGGCCCTTTGTGTTGTATGCGCTTGGTTTCAAGCTTCTAAGACCTTCCAATTTCAAGCTATGAAGGAAAAGTGAAGACACGTTTACTTTTCATATTTCATGACAGTTGGCTGAGACGGCCAAAACATGCGCTCGTGGAAACTTTTTTCAAAATCCACTTTGGGCTTGTAAGATGTTGTAAAGTGACTTTCTGTCACAATGCAGTACATGCACCTCAACACCCAACTTCATGAACACCACATCAGAGTGAATGATGCGACTGAACCGCGTGCGCTGGAGCCACCAGTGAGCGGCCAGTAGCTCATTGAGGCCCTTTGTGTTGTATGCGCTTGGTTTCAAGCTTCTAAGACCTTCCAATTTCAAGCTATGAAGGAAAAGTGAAGACACGTTTACTTTTCATATTTCATGACAGTTGGCTGAGACGGCCAAAACATGCGCTCGTGGAAACTTTTTTCAAAATCCACTTTGGGCTTGTAAGATGTTGTAAAGTGACTTTCTGTCACAATGCAGTACATGCACCTCAACACCCAACTTCATGAACACCACATCAGAGTGAATGATGCGACTGAACCGCGTGCGCTGGAGCCACCAGTGAGCGGCCAGTAGCTCATTGAGGCCCTTTGTGTTGTATGCGCTTGGTTTCAAGCTTCTAAGACCTTCCAATTTCAAGCTATGAAGGAAAAGTGAAGACACGTTTACTTTTCATATTTCATGACAGTTGGCTGAGACGGCCAAAACATGCGCTCGTGGAAACTTTTTTCAAAATCCACTTTGGGCTTGTAAGATGTTGTAAAGTGACTTTCTGTCACAATGCAGTACATGCACCTCAACACCCAACTTCATGAACACCACATCAGAGTGAATGATGCGACTGAACCGCGTGCGCTGGAGCCACCAGTGAGCGGCCAGTAGCTCATTGAGGCCCTTTGTGTTGTATGCGCTTGGTTTCAAGCTTCTAAGACCTTCCAATTTCAAGCTATGAAGGAAAAGTGAAGACACGTTTACTTTTCATATTTCATGACAGTTGGCTGAGACGGCCAAAACATGCGCTCGTGGAAACTTTTTTCAAAATCCACTTTGGGCTTGTAAGATGTTGTAAAGTGACTTTCTGTCACAATGCAGTACATGCACCTCAACACCCAACTTCATGAACACCACATCAGAGTGAATGATGCGACTGAACCGCGTGCGCTGGAGCCACCAGTGAGCGGCCAGTAGCTCATTGAGGCCCTTTGTGTTGTATGCGCTTGGTTTCAAGCTTCTAAGACCTTCCAATTTCAAGCTATGAAGGAAAAGTGAAGACACGTTTACTTTTCATATTTCATGACAGTTGGCTGAGACGGCCAAAACATGCGCTCGTGGAAACTTTTTTCAAAATCCACTTTGGGCTTGTAAGATGTTGTAAAGTGACTTTCTGTCACAATGCAGTACATGCACCTCAACACCCAACTTCATGAACACCACATCAGAGTGAATGATGCGACTGAACCGCGTGCGCTGGAGCCACCAGTGAGCGGCCAGTAGCTCATTGAGGCCCTTTGTGTTGTATGCGCTTGGTTTCAAGCTTCTAAGACCTTCCAATTTCAAGCTATGAAGGAAAAGTGAAGACACGTTTACTTTTCATATTTCATGACAGTTGGCTGAGACGGCCAAAACATGCGCTCGTGGAAACTTTTTTCAAAATCCACTTTGGGCTTGTAAGATGTTGTAAAGTGACTTTCTGTCACAATGCAGTACATGCACCTCAACACCCAACTTCATGAACACCACATCAGAGTGAATGATGCGACTGAACCGCGTGCGCTGGAGCCACCAGTGAGCGGCCAGTAGCTCATTGAGGCCCTTTGTGTTGTATGCGCTTGGTTTCAAGCTTCTAAGACCTTCCAATTTCAAGCTATGAAGGAAAAGTGAAGACACGTTTACTTTTCATATTTCATGACAGTTGGCTGAGACGGCCAAAACATGCGCTCGTGGAAACTTTTTTCAAAATCCACTTTGGGCTTGTAAGATGTTGTAAAGTGACTTTCTGTCACAATGCAGTACATGCACCTCAACACCCAACTTCATGAACACCACATCAGAGTGAATGATGCGACTGAACCGCGTGCGCTGGAGCCACCAGTGAGCGGCCAGTAGCTCATTGAGGCCCTTTGTGTTGTATGCGCTTGGTTTCAAGCTTCTAAGACCTTCCAATTTCAAGCTATGAAGGAAAAGTGAAGACACGTTTACTTTTCATATTTCATGACAGTTGGCTGAGACGGCCAAAACATGCGCTCGTGGAAACTTTTTTCAAAATCCACTTTGGGCTTGTAAGATGTTGTAAAGTGACTTTCTGTCACAATGCAGTACATGCACCTCAACACCCAACTTCATGAACACCACATCAGAGTGAATGATGCGACTGAACCGCGTGCGCTGGAGCCACCAGTGAGCGGCCAGTAGCTCATTGAGGCCCTTTGTGTTGTATGCGCTTGGTTTCAAGCTTCTAAGACCTTCCAATTTCAAGCTATGAAGGAAAAGTGAAGACACGTTTACTTTTCATATTTCATGACAGTTGGTTGAGACGGCCAAAACATGCGCTCGTGGAAACTTTTTTCAAAATCCACTTTGGGCTCGTAAGATGTTGTAAAGTGACTTTCTGTCACAATGCAGTACATGCACCTCAACACCCAACTTCATGAACACCACATCAGAGTGAATGATGCGACTGAACCGCGTGCGCTGGAGCCACCAGTGAGCGGCCAGTAGCTCATTGAGGCCCTTTGTGTTGTATGCGCTTGGTTTCAAGCTTCTAAGACCTTCCAATTTCAAGCTATGAAGGAAAAGTGAAGACACGTTTACTTTTCATATTTCATGACAGTTGGCTGAGACGGCCAAAACATGCGCTCGTGGAAACTTTTTTCAAAATCCACTTTGGGCTTGTAAGATGTTGTAAAGTGACTTTCTGTCACAATGCAGTACATGCACCTCAACACCCAACTTCATGAACACCACATCAGAGTGAATGATGCGACTGAACCGCGTGCGCTGGAGCCACCAGTGAGCGGCCAGTAGCTCATTGAGGCCCTTTGTGTTGTATGCGCTTGGTTTCAAGCTTCTAAGACCTTCCAATTTCAAGCTATGAAGGAAAAGTGAAGACACGTTTACTTTTCATATTTCATGACAGTTGGCTGAGACGGCCAAAACATGCGCTCGTGGAAACTTTTTTCAAAATCCACTTTGGGCTTGTAAGATGTTGTAAAGTGACTTTCTGTCACAATGCAGTACATGCACCTCAACACCCAACTTCATGAACACCACATCAGAGTGAATGATGCGACTGAACCGCGTGCGCTGGAGCCACCAGTGAGCGGCCAGTTGCTCATTGAGGCCCTTTGTGTTGTATGCGCTTGGTTTTAAGCTTCTAAGACCTTCCAATTTCAAGCTATGAAGGAAAAGTGAAGACACGTTTACTTTTCATATTTCATGACAGTTGGCTGAGACGGCCAAAACATGCGCTCGTGGAAACTTTTTTCAAAATCCACTTTGGGCTTGTAAGATGTTGTAAAGTGACTTTCTGTCACAATGCAGTACATGCACCTCAACACCCAACTTCATGAACACCACATCAGAGTGAATGATGCGACTGAACCGCGTGCG
Source organism: Sardina pilchardus (assembly GCF_963854185.1). Taxonomy (NCBI): domain Eukaryota; kingdom Metazoa; phylum Chordata; class Actinopteri; order Clupeiformes; family Clupeidae; genus Sardina; species Sardina pilchardus. The sequence goes on along the minus strand of NC_084999.1, from coordinate 36,468,730 downwards.
CTGGAGCCACCAGTGAGCGGCCAGTAGCTCATTGAGGCCCTTTGTGTTGTATGCGCTTGGTTTCAAGCTTCTAAGACCTTCCAATTTCAAGCTATGAAGGAAAAGTGAAGACACGTTTACTTTTCATATTTCATGACAGTTGGCTGAGACGGCCAAAACATGCGCTCGTGGAAACTTTTTTCAAAATCCACTTTGGGCTTGTAAGATGTTGTAAAGTGACTTTCTGTCACAATGCAGTACATGCACCTCAACACCCAACTTCATGAACACCACATCAGAGTGAATGATGCGACTGAACCGCGTGCGCTGGAGCCACCAGTGAGCGGCCAGTAGCTCATTGAGGCCCTTTGTGTTGTATGCGCTTGGTTTCAAGCTTCTAAGACCTTCCAATTTCAAGCTATGAAGGAAAAGTGAAGACACGTTTACTTTTCATATTTCATGACAGTTGGCTGAGACGGCCAAAACATGCGCTCGTGGAAACTTTTTTCAAAATCCACTTTGGGCTTGTAAGATGTTGTAAAGTGACTTTCTGTCACAATGCAGTACATGCACCTCAACACCCAACTTCATGAACACCACATCAGAGTGAATGATGCGACTGAACCGCGTGCGCTGGAGCCACCAGTGAGCGGCCAGTAGCTCATTGAGGCCCTTTGTGTTGTATGCGCTTGGTTTCAAGCTTCTAAGACCTTCCAATTTCAAGCTATGAAGGAAAAGTGAAGACACGTTTACTTTTCATATTTCATGACAGTTGGCTGAGACGGCCAAAACATGCGCTCGTGGAAACTTTTTTCAAAATCCACTTTGGGCTTGTAAGATGTTGTAAAGTGACTTTCTGTCACAATGCAGTACATGCACCTCAACACCCAACTTCATGAACACCACATCAGAGTGAATGATGCGACTGAACCGCGTGCGCTGGAGCCACCAGTGAGCGGCCAGTAGCTCATTGAGGCCCTTTGTGTTGTATGCGCTTGGTTTCAAGCTTCTAAGACCTTCCAATTTCAAGCTATGAAGGAAAAGTGAAGACACGTTTACTTTTCATATTTCATGACAGTTGGCTGAGACGGCCAAAACATGCGCTCGTGGAAACTTTTTTCAAAATCCACTTTGGGCTTGTAAGATGTTGTAAAGTGACTTTCTGTCACAATGCAGTACATGCACCTCATCACCCAACTTCATGAACACCACATCAGAGTGAATGATGCGACTGAACCGCGTGCGCTGGAGCCACCAGTGAGCGGCCAGTAGCTCATTGAGGCCCCTTGTGTTGTATGCGCTTGGTTTCAAGCTTCTAAGACCTTCCAATTTCAAGCTATGAAGGAAAAGTGAAGACACGTTTACTTTTCATATTTCATGACAGTTGGCTGAGACGGCCAAAACATGCACTCGTGGAAACTTTTTTCAAAATCCACTTTGGGCTTGTAAGATGTTGTAAAGTGACTTTCTGTCACAATGCAGTACATGCACCTCAACACCCAACTTCATGAACACCACATCAGAGTGAATGATGCGACTGAACCGCGTGCGCTGGAGCCACCAGTGAGCGGCCAGTAGCTCATTGAGGCCCCTTGTGTTGTATGCGCTTGGTTTCAAGCTTCTAAGACCTTCCAATTTCAAGCTATGAAGGAAAAGTGAAGACACGTTTACTTTTCATATTTCATGACAGTTGGCTGAGACGGCCAAAACATGCACTCGGCAATATGTACAAAAATGCCCAAGTTTAATGTGGATATATATTTGAAAGGAGGCAAATGTTTGCCCAAGTGAAATGGGGGCAATTTGGGGCAGGTTTTGGGGGAAATTTGGCACACTAAAGGCATCTTCGGGGAGGAAAGTCAGGACACCTCTTGCAGTTGAGGATGTCAAGCACAGAGGTGCTTAATACTTATGGGGGCGCTCACAGCCTAAAGTCAGATCCGAGGAAATTATGGACATATTCTGCACTCCTACTCGGGGGCCAAGCAGAAAGCCTCCTTTCAATGGGTTGATATTATAAAGTTCCCTCTGCATAGGGTTTGATATTTGAAAATCCCCCCCCCCCTTGAAGTTTGGCCCATAGAGCTGAGTTTGATATAGGAAAGTTCCACGGAGGAACTTTGGGTCAAACTTCCTATTTTTTGGCCCCTCTGAGGGTTGGCCATGGGCCTGCAAACCCTAGTCAATTGGAAGCTTAATTTCTATGGGTTTGATATTCGAAAATTCCCCCAGTCTGAAAAAGGCAGAATAGGCCTCTGGAGGTCTGCCGAGGGCCGAGAGATAAGCCCCAGGGCCTAATATTTCAGATTTCTCTGTCAGAGACAGAGTGCAGGCCCCAGAGAGAGGCAGGGGGCTTCTGTCGGTCTCAGGGCTAGGTGAGGAGTGCGGGAGGCAAGCAGGGGGCTTCGGTGGGTCTCAGGGCTAGGTGAGGAGTGCAGGGGGCCAGCTGAAGCGCCAGAGCCTAAGTCCAGACTTATTTATTTATTTCCTAGGTCCATCATGGGTGAGAAGTAAAAAAAATGTGCTCAGAGACAGAGTGCAGGCCCCAGAGAGAGGCACAGGGCTTCTGTCGGTCTCAGGGCTAGGTGAGGAGTGCGGGAGGCCAGCAGAGGCTGCAGGGCCTAAGTCCAGACTTATTTATTTATTTCCTAGGTCCATCATGGGTGAGAAGTAAAAAAAATGTGCTCAGAGACCGAGTGCAGGCCCCAGAGAGAGGCAGAGGGCTTCTGTCGGTCTCAGGGCTTGGTGAGGAGTGCGGGAGGGTGTTTGCTGGCTGTGCAGGCACTCTGGGGTTATGGTTAGGCTCAGGGGTAGGGGGAATGTGCTGGAGTGTGTGTGCAGGCTCACTGGGGTTATGGTTAGCCTCAGGGGTAGGGGGAATGTGCTGGAGTGTGTGTGCAGGCTCACTGGGGTTATGGTTAGGCTTAGGGGTAGGGGGAATGTGCTGGAGTGTGTGTGCAGGCACTCTGGGGTTATGGTTAGGCTCAGGGGTAGGGGGAATGTGCTGGAGTGTGTGTGCTGGCTCACTGGGCCCGCCATAGCCGGGGTGGCAAGCAGGGGTGTCCGGGGGTCTGCGGGGGTTGCAGGGGCCCGCCATAGCCGGGGAGGAGAGAGGCAAGCAAGCAGGGGTGTGCAGAGGTGTGCGGGGGTGTGCAGGGGCCCGCCATAGCCTGGGCGGCGAGCAGGGGTGTGCGGGGGTCTGAGGGGGGGTGCAGGGGCCCGCCATAGCCGGGGCGGCGAGCAGGGGTGTGCGGGGGTCTGTGCGGGGGTGCAGGGGCCCGCCATAGCCGGGGCGGCGAGCAGGGGTGTGCGGGGGTCTGCGCGGGGGTGCAGGGGCCCGCCGTAGCCGGGGCGGAGAGAGGCAAGCAAGCAGGGGTCTGCGGGGGTCTGCGGCGGGGTGTAGGGGCCCGCCATAGCCGGGGTGGCGAGCAGGGGTGTGCGGGGGTCTGCGCGGGGGTGCAGGGGCGCGCCGTAGCCGGGGCGGAGAGAGGCAAGCGAGCAGGGGTGTGCAGGGGCCCGCCGGCGAGCGGGGGTCCACGGGGGTCCTCGGGGGGCAGCCGGAGGCCCCCCGCCTCCTCTCGTTCCCACCCGAGGCGAGAGAGTGGAAGTTTTCAAAAAAAAAAAACAGCGAAAACGGTGGAAAAAGCCCAAAAAAGGGTAAAATGGAGAGCGCAGGGGCCCGCCGGCGAGCGGGGGGTCCGCGGGGGTCCTCAGGGCCCACCCGAGACGAGAGAGTGGGAGTTTTCCCAAAAAAAACCAGCGAAAACGGTGGAAAAAGCCCAAAAAAGGGTAAAATGGAGAGCGCCCTCCGGTGGACAAAAAGAGGTATTGAAAAGGTCCATCATGGGAAGCTCAGGTCCATCATGGGTGAGAAAAAAATCTCTCTCTCCAGAGACAGAGTGCAGGCCCCAGGGAGAGGCAGGGGGCATCGGTGGGTCTCTGGGCTAGGTGAGGAGTGCGGGAGGCCAGCATGGGGCTTCGGTGGGTCTCAGGGCTAGGTGGGGAGTGCGGGAGGCCAGCATGGGGCTTCGGTGGGTCTCAGGGCTTGGTGGGGAGTGCGGGGGTCTGCGCGGGGGTGCAGGGGCCCGCCGTAGCCGGGGCGGAGAGAGGCAAGCGAGCAGGGGTCTGCGGGGGGGTGCAGGGGCCCGCCATAGCCGGGGTGGCAAGCAGGGGTGTGAGAGGGTCTGCGCGGGGGTGCAGGGGCCCGCCGTAGCCGGGGCGGAGAGAGGCAAGCGAGCGGGGGTGCGCGGGGGTCTGCGGCGGGGTGCAGGGGCCCGCCATAGCCGGGGTGGCGAGCAGGGGTCTGCGGGGGTCTGCGCGGGGGTGCAGGGGCCCGCCGTAGCCGGGGCGGAGAGAGGCAAGCGAGCAGGGGTGTGCAGGGGCCCGCCGGCGAGCGGGGGCTCCGCGGGGGAATGGGTGACTTGCCCATGATGGACCTGTTCTACCCATGATGGACCTGCGTAATACCTCTTTTTGGCCACTGGATGGCGCCTTCCATTTTACCGTTTCTCCCCAGAGGAGGGCGCCGACGCGCACAGGCCCTATTTTGTGCTTTTTCGCCCGTTTTCGCTCGTTTTTTTTTTAAAACTTCCACTCTCTCGCCTCGGGTGGGCCTGAGAGGCGGTGGGTGGCCTCAAGAGGTTAGGCTTAGGGTAGGGGAAGTGTGCAGGAGTGTGTGTGTGTGTGTGTGTGTGTGTGTGTGTGTGTGCAGGCCCCAGGGAGAGGCACAGGGCTTCTGTCTGTCTCAGGGCTTGGTAAGGAGCGCAGGAGGGTGTTTGCTGGCTGTGCAGGCCGTCTGGGGTTATGGTTAGGCTTAGGGGTAGGAGAAGTGTGCTGGAGTGTGTGTGTGTGTGTGTGTGTGTGTGTGTGTGTGTGTGTGTGTGCAGGCCCCAGGGAGAGGCACAGGGCTTCTGTCTGTCTCAGGGCTTGGTGTGTGTGTGTGTGTGTGTGTGTGTGTGTGTAGGTGTGTGTGTGTGTGTGTGTGTGTGTGTGTGTGTGTGTGTGTGCAGGCCCCAGGGAGAGGCACAGGGCTTCTGTCTGTCTCAGGGCTTGGTGTGTGTGTGTGTGTGTGTGTGTGTGTGTGTGTGTGTGTGTGTGTGTGTGTGCAGGCCCCAGGGAGAGGCACAGGGCTTCTGTCTGTCTCAGGGCTTGGTGAGGAGCGCACACACACACAACACACACACACACACACACACACACACACACACACACACACACACACACACACACACACACACACACACACACACACACACACACACACACACACACACACACATACACACACACACAGAGTAGGCCTCTGGAGGCTTGCAGAGGGCTGTGAGATAAGCCCCAGGGCCTAATATTGGCCACGCACCCAGCTGAGGGGCTCCACTGTAGGGCAGACCCTCGCTCAATCACTCACTCACTCTCTCTCTCTCTCTCTCTCTCTCACACACACACACACACACACACACACACACACACACACACACACACACACACACACACAGAGTAGGCCTCTGGAGGCTTGCAGAGGGCTGTGAGATAAGCCACAGGGCCTAATATTGGCCACGCACCCAGCTAAGGGGCTCCACTGTAGGGCAGACCCTCGCTCACTCTCTCTCACACACACACACACACACACACACACACACACACACACACACACACACACACACACACAGAGTAGGCCTCTGGAGGCTTGCAGAGGACTGTGAGATAAGCCCCAGGGCCTAATATTGGCCACACACCCAGCTAAGGGGCTCCACTGTAGGCCAGACCCTCGCTCACTCACTCACTCACTCACTCACTCACTCACTCACTCACTCACTCTCTCTCACACACACACACACAGAGTAGGCCTCTGGAGGCTTGCAGAGGGCTGTGAGATAAGCCCCAGGGCCTAATATTGGACACGCACCCAGCTAAGGGGCTCCACTGTAGGCCAGACCCTCGCTCACTCACTCACTCACTCACTCACACACACACACACACACACACACACACACACACACACAAAAAAAGGGCAAATGAGGTAACACAGGACCTATGATTTCCACCCATTATAGCCCCGGGTCCAGTAGACCCGCGAAGACCCTGTATGTAATAGAAATGTATAGGGGGGGGCCCTCTGCAAGCCTCCAGAGGCCTACTCTGCTCTAGGCCTGTGTATATGTGTGCCTAAGACCCTTGATTTAATTTAATTTAATTTAATACCAAAAAGAGGTATTACGCAGGTACACCATGGGTAGAACAGGTCCATCATGGGTAGGAAAGGTCCATCATGGGAAGCCCAGGTCCATCATGGGAAGGAGCGCAGGTCCATCATGGGAAGCCCAGGTCCATCATAGGCAGCTCAGGTCCATCATGGGAAGCCTAGGTCCATCATGGGAAGCCAAGGTACATCATAGGCAGCTCAGGTCCATCATGGGAAGCCTAGGTCCATCATGGGAAGCCAAGGTACATCATGGGAAGCCTAGGTCCATCATGGGAAGCCAAGGTACATCATGGGCAAGCCAGGTCCATCATAGGAGAAAGCACATTTTTCGCTCCTGAGCCTAAGTCCCTATTTATTAAAATATATAGCCTGGGCAGGTGGCGAGCTCCAGAAACGAAGACAGGGGAGCGCCGAGAAAAGCGTCCGACGGTTTCGGACACTTACGAGCGAGGTCCCCTTGGCCTGGAGGGTACCGAACCCCCCCCCCCCCCACCGGTGGGGTATCGGCACGTTAATGAGGGCGCGCAGAAAAAGTGGACTTAGACAAATAAAGGGAACAATTTGAGGTGAAACAAGAACAATTCTGGCAATCTTTTGAGGCTGGAGGAAGGCCTCTGAGGGCTCTCTCCTGTAGACAGGAGCATGGCACTGGCCTATGGAGGCACCCCTCACCCCATTATTCATCCATTCAAATTACAGGGCATTTCCTTGGGACTGGGAAATGAAAAGGGTCTACGTCCACTGTTTTTGCTGTCTCTCACTGGGGCTTGAAACATATGCTAACCATCTTTCTTCTTTTGTGTTTTACAGGTTCGACGGAGAGTGCTGAATTGATCTGAAGACCCAGAAGACCCGGTTCTCCAACATCCAGACGACCCAAAGATGACCCACACGCAGGGGGTGGTCTTCTGCCCTCTCTGCAGGAAACTCTACTCTGCTTTGAACCAGCACCTGGAGCGGGGCCACAAGATCCGGAACTCCACTGAAAAGGACATCCTCAACAAAATGGGCAACGGAAGGATAAAAATCAGAACGGAGCCCTGCACAGTCCCCGGGTGTCACTACCAGGGAGCGAGGCTCGACAAGCACCTCTCCGGCGGCCACAGGGAATTGACGGACGGGGAAAAGGCCAGATGCATTAAGGAGGCGAAGACGTTGAAGGGGAAGTCCCTCCTGGCGGAGCTGAGGGCCTCGAACCCCCAAGTGCCCATGACCTCTACCCTAGATATAGACTTGACAGAGGGGGACGACGTGAGAGTCGAGGCCCAGGACGAAGAGGACCTCCAAGAAGGGGACCCCTGCCCTAGCTGCGCAAAGGCCAAAGAAGACCTGTAAACTCTCAAGCAGGAGGCGAGGGCCCTGAGGGAAGAAGTGGCCAGCCTCACCCAAGCTCTGGCGACCTCCAGGATGAGAAGCCAACGCCTGGCCCGTAAGCTGGCCAAGGCGGTGGTAAGGGTCAAATCTCTTTACCAGAATTGTCTTTTAGTATCCCAGCATAAGAAGTCCTTTCTAACATTTGTTTCTCTCTGTCTGTTCAGCCAGGAGGGGCACCCCGTCAGCCGGGAGAGGTGGCCGATGCTTCCGAGCCCACCCATATCTCTTTTCGACCAGGGCTGTGCCGGTGCTGGTGCCGGTGCTGACGTTGAGCTGGTTCTGGTAAAGCACCGGCACCAGCACCGGCACGCATTTCCATAGGGTTCAGCACGGAGCAGAATGTTACTAGAGTGGAGTGTTACTATGCCGACGCACGTCTGAATCAGCTGTGAAAACAAAAAAAAAAACATGGCTGCCGATATCGGTAAATGACTGCTGAATCGGTTGAAATGCCATTTGTGTGACGTTATTTAGCTTGGATTTGTTTAAAGTAGATTGAAAATAAACGATTTACTATCTGGTTATACCATTGTTGTACCCACTAATAACGTCTGGTCTGAGATATTAGCTGTCAGTGAAACTATTTTATACCGTTAGCCTGCTAGCTTACGTAGGCTAATTTAGTTTAACGTCAGCTTTTGCTAACGTCATACCGTAGTGTTAACCAAAGATTCTAGAGTGCTACGCTCATTTTTAAACGACAGTTCAGTATATTTACTGTTGCCATGGTGCCACGACCCTTATTACGTAACGGCCCCAACTCTGGGACCAGCAATTTCACGGTGCCGTGCCGGTGCTGGCTTTTTGGCACCAGCACCTGTCATTGTTCGGTCGAAACACGCAGAACCAGTTCGAGATTGGGCACCGGCACGGCACCAGCACCAGCACCGCTGCGGTCGAAACGAGGTACCAGGGACCCAGCGCCGGGGCCTGTCACCCAGGGTCGCCGGGACACGATTCCTCACCGGAGCCTCTGCCCTTCCCGTCTCCCGCTAAAGTGCCGACCGCCAGCAGACCCAGGTCCTCCGGGCCCAAGTCCTCCGAGCCCGAGTCCTCCCAGCCCGAGTCCTCCCAGCCCGAGTCCTGCCAGCCCACCTCAGCGCCCGGGGCATCCAGGCCTTCCACCTCCGGAGAGTACGACGGCCTGCTCGTCGGCGAGGGCGGGTTGTCCGTCCTACGGAATAAAAAGTTTCCAGACTCCATCGAAGCTTTCCTGAAAGAGTACCAAGACTACCAAGCGGGAACGTACAACACGGGCAGAGTCGCAGAGGTGGCCCAGACCAAAGTTTCCAGGGTGAGGAGCTTACTACACTTCTTGAGCCTCGAGAAAAAACAGCTCTGGACATGGCTCTTCATGGACAATGCCCAGGGCATCCGCCGCTGGGTGAAACAGCTCCAAGCGGGGGACAGGGCGGTGACCACGGCCAGCTTTTACCTCCGAAACGTGAACCAATTCTTGTCATATTTTGAGAAGACCCCACCCAAGCACTGCCGCCTCTCGAAGGTCCAGATCGTATCCATCTCCAGGGTCATAACAAAGGCACTTCAGGACATGAGGCGAGACGTAGCGGTCCATCAAATCGAGGCCAAAGACAAGAAGCTCTCCCGGATCGTCTCTCCGGAGAGCCTCAACATATGCAGGACGAAGGCAGCCGAGACAATACCCAAGCTGCTGAGTAAGTACAAAGCTTCCACTGACTACTGCTGGTACACCCACCAGGGCGTTCTTGTACTAACCTCTGCTCCGTTTTCTGTTTTCAGGCGCCCTGGCAGGAGACAACTGCTCCAAGAACAGAAAGAAGTTCTACGCCTACTTCACTGCATGGATGATGGCCCTATATGGCCACCGCCCCAGTGTCATGTCCAACATGTTGCTGGAGCAGGTGGAAAAGGCCCGGACGAGGAGAACCCAGGAGGAGGGCTACATCATCAATGTGAGCATGCGCCTCCATCTCCTTCCATCTTCTTCCATTTCCATTCGTTCGCCGCTTGCATCACACTCATAGTTCTCCTCTGTTTTTCCCCTCTCCTCAGGTCAGGGACCACAAGACCAACCGGTCGTTCGGGGCGGCCCAAATCTTCATGTGGCCGGAAGAATTCAAGTGGCTGACGGACTGGATCGCCATGAGGGAGCAGGCGTTTCCCCCTCCGAGGCCAAACGACAAGAGGGTCTTCTTCACTGCCGGCAGGCGTCCGGTTAAAGACCTCAACGCGTACCTGAGGCTGGCGTGGGTCGAGATGGGCCTACCGGGGCGCCCGGTCTTCATGGACATAAGAAACGCGGTGGCTGATTATGCGAAAAGAATTCACAGGGAGGAGATTCGCAACGCCATGTGCGAATTCATGTGTCACAAACCGCAAACAGCTGATAAATTTTATTGCCTGTCCCTCAACGCTTTCCAATCTAGGCAAATGAGGGAGAGGTTCGAGGACACCACCTCAGAAGAGGCGATAAGGAAGATGACGGCCCTGCGGCTGTCACATCAAAGACGAGAGCCCGCAGCCACCGAAGGCCCCGCAGACCCCGCAGACCCCGCAGACCCCGTAGGCCCCGAAGGCCCCGCCAGCCCCCAGTCTCGGAAGGGCAAGCGCAAGTGCAAGAGCATGAACCCGAGGGCCAAAAGGCGGCGGCTTGTGAAGAAGGCCGAAGAGCAACGATGTGAATCTGAGACACCAGACACACACACACATGAGACACCAGACACACACACACCTGAGACACCAGGTGCAGATGAGGTGATCGGAGAGACGCCACGGACGAGGAGGAGGAGGAAAGCAGTGAACACACACACACACCTGAGACAACAGACACACACACGCCTGAAGAGGCGGTAGCTGATGATTTGGTTACAGAGACCCCCCCCTGTTCAGCCCAGTGCCTGGGCCGAGGGCCTTGAGGCCCCACATGGAAGGATCAAGCCAGGTCTCCTCTGTTCATTCCCCTGTTCATCACCCTGTACATACCCCAGTTCAACCCACACACTCTCCCCACCACACACACACACTCTCCCCACTGAACACTCTCCCCACTGTCACTACCAGCACTTTTTTGTCTGTTCTTTCTGTTTTTTTAAAATGTTTCAATTTATTACAAATAAAAGGTCAAAAGTATTTCACTGTCTTTGCCTCTTAATGTCTGGGTCCTGAGGGTTGGAGGGAAGGGGTTGGAGGGGTTGGAGGGGAGAGTACAGAGAATAAGTTCCACAAAGTGCAAAATATATACCAAAATACCAAAATACCAAAATACCAAGTCCTACCCTGCTGGAGTGCTGGAGTGCTGGAGTCCTGGAGTGCTGGAGTGCTGGAGTGCTGGAGTGCTGGATTGCTGGAGTGCTGGAGCCCTCCAGAGATTAAGTCCAACTGAATTGCAAAATATATCTGAAAATTATAACATACATTCCATGTCATAGAAAAAGTCAAAGTGCAGAATATAGCCCTAGATTCCAGGCCATAGACTAAGTCAGACTAAGTGCAGAATATATCCCAAAGACCCCTGCCTTTGGTGGGAGCAGAGCCATGGAGTGTCTCTCTCCCTGGTCTGAGGGCCAGAGCCCTCCAGAGATTAAGTCCAACTGAATTGCAAAATATATCTGAAAATTCCTTTCCAAAGTGCAAAATATAACCCTACATTCCATGTCATAGAAAAAGTCAAAGTGCAGAATATAGCCCTAGATTCCATGCCATAGCCCGGACCGAACGTGCACTCGTGGGAACTTTTTTCAAAATCCATTTTGGGCTTGCAAGATGTTGTAAAGTAACTTTCTGTTACAATGCAGTATATGCACTTCAACACACAACTTCATGAACACCACATCAGAGTGAATGATGCGACTGAACCGCGTGCGCTGGAGCCACCAGTGAGCGGCCAGTAGCTCAGGTCGGCCCCTTGTATTGTATGCACTTGGTTTCAAGCTTCTAAGACCTTCCAATGTCAAGCTATGAAGGAAAAGTGAAAGGGTTACATGCTGCCACTCAGACATGCCACCACTACGACATACTTCCATTTAGACATGCCTCTATTTCGACATGCTGCTATTCAGACATGCTGCTAATCCGCCACATTTTAGTACCCCCATTCCGACAGTCTACAAATCCTATTTTTTCCCCAAGTAAATTTAATGCCAACAACACCTTGAGATAAACGTTGTAGTCTAATGCTAAAACGTATAGACGTAGTTGATTTCTTAGCCTCAATTATATCTTCCTGAGTTATGGCCCCATAACTATATCAGTTAGTTAGTTAGAGGTCTTTCACAGATTGTTGAAGAATGTTTCCTGAAACGAAGCCCATCACAATAATGCAGCACACTGATATGGAGCACTTCCTCACCTTGAGTGTCTGAAAGCTGCTGTAGGCTACTCTCGCAGTCCATATCTTTAGCCTTCTTTCATTATTTTCGAAAAAGTGGATAGGCTATTGTGGGTGAATACAGTAGCCTAGGCTACGATAAATACGTTTTGGCCTTAGTCTTATACGGCTGTCGATTCTTAAACATAGCCTACATCACTTAAACCCAGAGTTGTCCTGGGTTAAACATAGGTTAAACCTAGAGTTGTCCTGGGTTAAACTGGGTAAACCAGCCCCATCTGCAGTATGGAGTTATCCTGGGTTAAACTGAGTAAACCAGCCCCAACTGTCCTGGGTTATACTGGGTTAAACTGGGTAAACCCAGCCCCATCTGCAGTACAGAGTTGTCCTGGGTTAAACTGGGTAAACCAGCCCCAACTGCAGTATGGAGTTGTCCTGGGTTAAACTGGGTAAACCAGCCCCAACTGTCCTGGGTTAAACTGGGTAAAACCAGCCCCATCTGCAGTAAAGAGTTGTCCTGGGTTAAACTGGGTAAATCAATACTGAGTTGTCCTGGGTTAAACTGGGTAAACCAGCACCATCTGCAGTATGGAGTTGTTCTGGGTTAAACTGGGTAAACCAGCCCCAACTGTCCTGGGTTAAACTGGGTAAAACCAGCCCCATCTGCAATAAAGAGTTGTCCTGGGTTAAACTGGGTAAATCAATACTGAGTTGTCCTGGGTTAAACTGGGTAAACCAGCCCTATCTGCAGTACAGAGTTATCCTGGGTTAAACCAGGGTTGAACCCAGAGTTGTCCTGGGTTAAACCAGGGTTGCACCCAGAGTTGTCCTGGGTTAAACTGGGTAAACCAGCCCCATCTGCAGTATGGAGTTGTCCTGGGCTAAACTGGGTAAACCCAGCCCCATCTGCAGTGCAGAGTTGTCCTGGGTTAAACCTGGGTTAAACCTAGAGTTGTCCTAGGTTAAACCTGGGTTAAACCCAGAGTTGTCCTGGTTTAAACTGGGTAAACCAGCCCCATCTGCAGTATAGAGTTGTTCTGGGTTAAACTGGGTGAACCAGCCCTATCTGCAGTACAGAGTTGTCCTGGGTTAAACTGGGTAAAACCCAGAGTTGTCCTGGGTTAAACCCAGAGTTGTCCTGGGTTAAACCTGGGTTAAAATCAGAGTTGTCCTGGGTTAAACTGAGTAAACCAGCCCCAACTGTCCTGGGTTAAACTATGTAAACCCAGCCCCATCTGCAGTACAGAGTTGTCCTGGGTTAAACTGGGTAAATCAATAATGAGTTGTCCTGGGTTAAACCTGGGTTAAACCCAGAGTTGTCCTGGGTTAAACTGGGTAAACCAGCCCTATCTGCAGTATGGAGTTGTCCTGGGTTAAGCTGGGTAAACCAGCCCCAACTGTCCTGGGTTAAACTGGGTAAATCAATACTGAGTTGTCCTGGGTTAAACTGCGTAAACCAGCCCTATCTGCATTATAGAGTTGTCCTGGGTTAAACTGGGTAAACCAGCCCTATCTGCAGCACAGAGTTGTCCTGGGTTAAACCTGGGTTAAACCCTGAGTTGTCCTGGGTTAAAATCAGATTTGTCCTGGGTTAAACCTGGGTTAAACCCAGAGTTGTCCTTGGTTAAACTGGGTAAACCAGCCCTATCTGCAGTATGGAGTTGTCCTGGGTTAAACTGGGTAAACCAGCCCCAACTGTCCTGGGTTAAACTAGGTAAACCCTGCCCCATCTGCAGTGCAGAGTTGTCCTGGATTAAACTGGGTAAACCCAGCCCCATCTGCAGTACAGAGTTGTCCTGGGTTAAACCTGGGTTAAACCAGCCCCAACTGTCCTGGGTTAAACAGGGTAAACCCAGCCCCATCTTCAGTACAGAGTTGTCCTGGGTTAAACTGGGTAAACCAGCCCCATCTGCAGTGCAGAGTTGTCCTGGGTTAAATTGGGTAAACCCAGCCCCATCTGCAGTATGGAGTTGTCCTGGGTTAAACTAGGTAAACCAGCCCCAACTGTCCTGGGTTAAACTGGGATAACCCAGCCCCATCTGCAGTACAGAGTTGTCCATAGTTAAACCAGGGTTAAACCCAGAGTTGTCCGAGATTAAACTGGGTAAACCAGAGTTGTCCTGAGTTAAACCTGGGTTAAACTGGGTAAACAAGCCCCATCTGTCCTGGGTTAAACAGGGTAAATCAGCCCCATCTGCAGTGCAGAGTTGTCCTGGGTTAAACTGGCTAAACCAGCCCTATCTGCAGTACAGAGTTGTCCTGGGTTAAACTGGGTAAACCAGCCACATCTGCAGTACGAAACTGGGTAAACCGGACCCATCTGTCCTGGGTTAAACTGGGTAAACCAGCCCCATCTGTCCTGGGTTAAACTGGGTAAACCAGCTGACAGCTGACCAGGGGTTAACACTAGAAGCGCCGCGCCGTTCTGACCCACTTATACCTAGAAGCGCCGCGCCCCGGTCATTTGACCGCTTTGACGACCTACTAGAAGCGCCGTGCTGTTGTGAACTACTTAAAGCGCGGCGAGGCGGTCAAATGACCGCTGAGTCCTTAGACTGGGAGGCTTTTACTTACACATAATGATCGCTAGATGGCGCTTCGTGCACGAATGAAATCGTTTGGTCATAAATTCAGTTTGCACTAAGCCATGTGTCATTCGTGTCAGACCGTGTTGTTGATAATCTGTGGTTGTTTGTTTCATTATGACATACAGCATGTTTGAGTTATCTGTTCATGTATTTGTGTTGATTTGTGTTGTTTGAGGTAAAAACTTTGGAAGAGTTCTTGAACAAACCTTAAGCAAACTTGACTTTCAACTAAAATGCTCTAAAAGTGAATGTGGCTAGTTCTAATTCACTCCCCAAATTCACTTCTATTAATTTAATAGGTAGCCTATATGTTCGCGCCGCCGAAAATGATCGGACCTAGTCACCTGGAACAAAGAGCCTAACAGTCTGGTTTCAATTACACAGTAGCCAGGATTTCATGCCGCATTTTACAGGCTACCGTGGCTACTTTCTAAAACAACTTTCATTCATTTAGGGAGAAGCATCTTATAGGGTCTAGGCTAGCTACCTCGGAGGGAGGGAGATAGAGAGAGCTATGCTGAGCAGGCATAGGCGTGAGAAGTAGCATAGGCCTAATTTAAAATAATGAGTGAATGATATTCTCCGTTTTGCGAATGTGTAGGCTATGTTTGCGATGTCTGCTGAAAAAAAGCTATAGGCCTATTGTTTCTACAATTTAAGCTAACTTATATGTGAATTCGAGATTCAGCATTGAGATACACATTTTCACATGATTGATAAGCGAGGCTGTAGCTCACTGGTTAGAGCTTCGGCTTGAGAACCCAAGGGGTGTTGGTTCGATTCCCAACCTATTCATGACGGAAGTCCTTTTGAACAAGGCATCAATAAAGTAGGCTATATTCTATTCTTTTCTATTCACATACAGCGCCCTCCACAATTATTGGCACCCCTGGTTAAGATGTGTTCTTTAGCTTCTGATAAATTCATTTTTTTTCCAAATAATATAGGACCACAATGGAAAAAAAGCGTAAAATCCAACCTTTAATACAAGTGCATTTATTTAGAAGGAAAAAAATCCCACATTAAGAAATAATTATTTTACATCAAATCATGTGTGTCACAATTATTGGCACCCCTGATGTAAATGCTTTGTACAACCCCCTTTTGCTAATAAAACAGCACCTAATCTTGTCTTATAATGTTTCACAAGATTAGAGAAAACAGAAAGAGGGATCTTCGACCATTCCTCTTTGCACAAAATCTCCAAATCATCCAACGACCTGGGTTCTCTCCTCTGCACTCTCCTCTTCAACTCACCACACAGGTTTTCAATGGGGTTGAGGTCTGGGAACTGAGATTGCCATGGTAGGAGCTTGATATGGTGTCTGGTGAACTATTTCTGTGTAGACTTGGCCATATGTTTAGGGTCATTATCTTGCTGAAAGACCCAGTGACGATCCATCTTCAGCTTTCGGGCAGAGGCCACCAGATTTTGATTTAAAATGTCCTGGTATTTCAAAGCATTCATGATGCCATGTACCCTAACAAGGTTCCCAGGCCCTTTGGAAGAGAAACAGGCCCACAGCATCACCGATCCTCCCCCATACTTCACAGTGGGCATGAGGTGCTGTTCTGCATACTCATCTTTTTGTTACGCCAGACCCACTTAGAGTGTTTGTTGCCAAAAAGCTCTAACTTTGTCTCATCTGACCAAAGCACACGGTCCCAGTTGAAGGCCCAGTACCGCTCCAGACGTTTGTGCGTATGATTTTGAGTGAGAAAGGTTGTTTTCCCTGCATGCCTCCCAAACAACTTGTTGGCATGTAGATAGTGCCTGATGGTTTTTTTGGAGACTTTGTGACCCCAAGATGCAGCCATTTGATGCAATTCTGTAACAGTGAGTTTTGGAGATTTTTTTATTTCTCTTACCATCCTCCTCACTGTGCGTGGTGGCAAAACAAACATGCGTCCTCTTCCAGGCTTGTTTACCACTGTTCCAGTTGTTTTAAACTTCTTAACGATTCCTCTGACCATAGATATGGGCAGGTGTGCGAGTGGCTATTTTCTTATAGCCATTGCCTTACTTGTGAAGGTCGACACACATCTGCCTTACTTGAACAGTGTGTTCCTTTGTCTTTCCCATGTTGAAGAGAAATGGCCTCTGTGTCACGTCATATTGATAGCCCAGGGAAACAGGATGTTAAGAATTACTAATTAAATGTTCCTACATACTCTGATTGACTTTGTAAACTACTGTAGAAATGACAGAAATACTTTAATTACATTTATTTCCTAGGAATTGTTAGGGGTGCCAATAACTGTGGAACAGGTGATTTTATGAAGAATAATTGTTTCTTAATGTGGGATTTTTTTCCTTCTAAATAAATGCACTTGTATTAAAGGTTGGATTTAACGCTTTTTTTTTCATTGTGGTCCTATATTATTTGGAAAAAAAATGAATTTATTAGAAGCTAAAGAACACATCTTAACCAGGGGTGCCAATAATTGTGGAGGGCGCTGTAACTACACGCACGCTGGCGAATTCGAACATTCTGAAACGCGCATATGCGATGAAACATTGCGCATTCTTCCACGAGTTGCAGTCAGCCTAGTAGGCAGGGACAGATAGATGGGGTGGGGGTGGGGAGGCAGTTAATTGTCCTCAATGCCATGTCTGTAGCCTAGCCTAGACGAGTGTATGGGGGAGGGGGGATGATCGGTTTCAAATAGGCTGCAATGGATAGTGTTATGTATAGACCCCGAAGCCATTTGCTTTGAGAACGGCTGGCTGATGAAGTTGTTGGCTGGCTAGCTGGCTCAGCCAAAACCTTAATGCAGCCGCCACAGTTTTCATCATCATCATCATCATCAACCGTTTTTTATTCAGGGAAAATTGACTGAGCATCAAGCTCTTTTACAGCAATGCCCTGAGTCACAAAACATAGGCTATAACAACAATAATCAAAATAATAAAACAAGAAAAAGAAAAAGATACAAAAAGCAAATAATTAAACTGACACAAAATAGCCAGGTGCCAGACAGAGCGGCGTATTCGCACAGCGTTCCTGTACAGACATCAAGACAGACATTAGACAACCACTACAAACATAGCGCATTTCACGTGCACAGAACCCATACACAGACAGTGCCGAACGGAGTGGCGTAATCGCCAGCGTACCCGTGGCAACAAAGAACAAACAATTTTACAAAATAACAAGACACAAGACAAAAGATACCGGACGGAGCGGCGTAATCGCCTGCGTACCCGACGGACACCAAGACATACAAAGACAGACACCAAACAACAATTAACATATAATAAAATAACATGGATTAAGATATAGGACAGGCAAACAAACACAAATCAAATAAATAAATAATAAAAGCAAGTCCACGCCAACTTAGTCCAAATCGACTGCATCAGACGGCCGAGAAAAGTCCCAGGGCAATTAGATGTTGCACAGTCCCGTAGCTGATCAGACCAACCCGGCGGAATTCGCTAGGCAGAGCGCAGGCAGGCCGTCTGGAGAACACCAGAAGCTGAGGCACAAGCAGCAGAAGCACCGAGCAGCCTGAAGTCGAGAGCGACCCTGCAGGTCAGCAGCATTTTGTCCCTGGCCTCCAACGTTAGCGCTGCTCGATCCAGACAGGCAGCAGCTCGATCGGCAGTCGCGGCAGCAACGCCCGCAGTTGGTATCGATCGCCCGCGGTTGGTAGCCATATGGTCCTCAGCTCAGCTGTCCTGATCAGATGGTGAGGTGCAGCGCACGGATGGAGGATGTGAGAGGCCCAGGGCAAAAAATCGTCAGCGGTCTTCGAGCCATATAGGACTTTCACTGGTGGCAACAGCCAACTTGAAACAGCAAAATAAGGACTAAGGAAAGCGCAAAACTATCGAAAATACCGTTAATTAA
This sequence comes from Sardina pilchardus, assembly GCF_963854185.1. NCBI lineage: Eukaryota > Metazoa > Chordata > Actinopteri > Clupeiformes > Clupeidae > Sardina > Sardina pilchardus. The sequence continues at coordinate 36,450,424 of NC_084999.1, read as the reverse complement.
AGAGTAAGAACATTTATCTAAACAAATAAGTACAAACAATGAACAGAATAAAACATAAAATCACGAACATTACATCAAAACAAACAAAAAATGACTGATAATGGCTTTAGTTGCCACTTCATGTCTACAGATGTGTATATTGTATTAGATATCAACACACAATGTTATTGTATTGTTTTGGACAACGTTTTGCACGTTTCACTTCAATGTAGACTGCATGCGTTCATTGCGTTGTGAACGCGCAGCAATCTCTGGAAAGGAAACGGTGGAAGTCGCAGCAGTAGCCTAATAGCCTATCACGTTCAATGCTGTAAATCCATCTGTTCCAGAATATTTGGTTCATATCATCATCAATCTTTGGTTTTGGTGTTTGTGCAACCGGGCCCTGACGATTTAACAAAAGTCTGAGTAACGTAGGAATTAGGAAAGTATGTAGGCCTAAGGTGAGATCAAAATCAGGCTAGAAGTAGTTCTACTTTGTTTTCTTCTTTTCCCCATGTCATTTTCATTGGTCGTCAACTCACTGTGAGTCCTGTGTATCGTAGCAACGAGCACAATACTGATGTGGTGTGTCCAGTGGGAAAATCTCATGCAGGCCTAGAAGTTTCTAAGCTATCGTTTTTTCGCGTGTCACTATGATATAATTATTTTTAGATGCAAAAAGTCTAACTGGCTTAGTCAAAGTTTGTCAGATGGCGGCAGAAAATGATTGGCTGGCAAAATTATTTTTCGTTAATGGTAGGCCTAAACATATTGTGATTCATCCGTTTATTTCAGATAGGTTGTTATTAAAAACGCCTCCAGCGTTGCAGTCAGGGGTGTTAACGCTGCGCCAAAAATAATTGTTCATCGACGTTGAAAAACGGTCAGTAAATTCAAACGAAGATTCTGTATTTCGCTCCTGCCAAGATGTGAACACGGGTCTCCGGCGTTTCTGACAGGAGTGTTAACGCTGCGCCACTTGACATTATACACAGTCGTCGTTAGGATAGGTGTTTGACTTGACGTAACTCAGTCAGTCCAGCAAATATGTAAGAAAATGCTTATACATTAGTCTGAGCTTTAAAAGATAGCCTACAAATAGAAGATAAGATATACAACTATGAATGTACGTAGGCATACGCGCCCTATGTACATAAATAGGCTACGACGAAAATATGTTTTACACATAAGCCTGTCGCAACGTTTTCAAAACAAACTCGCATTTTACCACTGTAAATCGCCTCCATAGACTATGCCATGTAAATGAAAAATAGTTATTAAAATAAAGCACATATATAATACATATTGCACATATATAAACGATATGTTTTATGGTAAAATATTATTCTCATGCCCGACTGACAGGAAATCCTTGTGACATCTGCTGTGAGAAAAGAGAATAGCAGCCTGGACAAAAATGGCCGAACGCAAGACAACATAGTGTTGTCACATAAGTGAGCGCAAAATAGCTCTAAACTAGCTTGTACCGGTGTGCTTTTGATCAAGTAAAAATTCTGGGTGACAAAACACGCGTATTTAGGAAAAGTCGTGAACGTAGGGTCCTGGAATTTAATCGAGTGAAAAGATTTTTTTTTTTTTGTAATCGCTGCGGTCAAATGACCGCAGCCCGGCAGTTCTAGGTATATCTAGGTCAAACCCACACGGCGCTTCTAGGAATACGCGTCAGCGGTCAAATGACCGGCGCTTGGCGCTTCTAGTGTTAAATAGCGCACATTACAGTACTTTAATTTTAAACCAGCTCTTCTCTTACCAGTAGCTTATCGCGATACTTTAATAATCAGATGTTATGCTCATTTTTGTAGGCTACACCTCACTAGCAAGCACGCATGCAAATGCTGGTTTTGCACATCTACAATATAGTCTATTAATTGGCCAGGCTTTATAATAGGCTTAGGACTATATTTTGCCTTCGTGCAACTTTAGTTGTGCTCAATCTTAATTATTGACAGTAAGGATAGGTCATATTACATAATGGCGAACCTCGAAAATTATTTATAGAGCCGTGTCCATTACGCACTACAGTTATTAAGGCTGTTGTTTTATTTTAGTGTTTATTGTCCACTACCCATGGCAAACATAGTTGAAACGTTCGCTCTAAACTTATGCATTTTCAATCGGCTTTCACAATCAGCTACAGCTGTGCTGATGGTCACCATGAAAATGTGTAATGTCTACAGAACTGCTTTCACTTCCCCGAGTCGCGCGCGCAACATGCCCAACAATATATCGATATTTAGCAAACACATGTATTTCCAGATCTCACAAATGATGAGGTCCAGATCTCAGTGGCCTCATAGCTGCCTAGAGCCATGCCTAGTAAGCCTAATGATAGCCTAATAGTTATGATATTAATAGCCTATTAATGACCTCATGTCGGAATGGCACGTTGTTTGAAAAAAAAAAGTGAAATACTGCCACTGCGACCATGAAAACAGAAAATGTCGGAGTGGTGGGACCTTTTTCCATAAAGAGACATGCCTCCACTTGGACGTCAATGTCGGAGTGGGGATATGTCGGAATTAACAGTTGATACCAAGTGAAAACACGTTTATTTTCATATTTCATTACAGTGAGAAGGCCAAAACATGCACTCGTGGGAACTTTTTTCAAAATCCACTTTGGGCTTGTAAGATGTTGTAAAGTAGTAACTTTCTGTCACAATGCAGTACATGCACCTCAACACCCAACTTCATGAACACCACATCAGAGTGAATGATGCGACTGAACCGCGTGCGCTGGAGCCACCAGTGAGCGGCCAGTAGCTCATTGAGGCCCCTTGTGTTGTATGCGCTTGGTTTCAAGCTTCTAAGACCTTCCAATTTCAAGCTATGAAGGAAAAGTGAAGACACGTTTACTTTTCATATTTCATGACAGTTGGCTGAGACGGCCAAAACATGCACTCGTGGAAACTTTTTTCAAAATCCACTTTGGGCTTGTAAGATGTTGTAAAGTGACTTTCTGTCACAATGCAGTACATGCACCTCAACACCCAACTTCATGAACACCACATCAGAGTGAATGATGCGACTGAACCGCGTGCGCTGGAGCCACCAGTGAGCGGCCAGTAGCTCATTGAGGCCCCTTGTGTTGTATGCGCTTGGTTTCAAGCTTCTAAGACCTTCCAATTTCAAGCTTTGAAGGAAAAGTGAAGACACGTTTACTTTTCATATTTCATGACAGTTGGCTGAGACGGCCAAAACATGCATTCGTGGAAACTTTTTTCAAAATCCACTTTGGGCTTGTAAGATGTTGTAAAGTGACTTTCTGTCACAATGCAGTACATGCACCTCAACACCCAACTTCATGAACACCACATCAGAGTGAATGATGCGACTGAACCGCGTGCGCTGGAGCCACCAGTGAGCGGCCAGTAGCTCATTGAGGCCCCTTGTGTTGTATGCGCTTGGTTTCAAGCTTCTAAGACCTTCCAATTTCAAGCTATGAAGGAAAAGTGAAGACACGTTTACTTTTCATATTTCATGACAGTTGGCTGAGACGGCCAAAACATGCACTCGGCAATATGTACAAAAATGCCCAAGTTTAATGTGGATATATATTTGAAAGGAGGCAAATGTTTGCCCAAGTGAAATGGGGGCAATTTGGGGCAGGTTTTGGGGGAAATTTGGCACACTAAAGGCATCTTCGGGGAGGAAAGTCAGGACACCTCTTGCAGTTGAGGATGTCAAGCACAGAGGTGCTTAATACTTATGGGGGCGCTCACAGCCTAAAGTCAGATCCGAGGAAATTATGGACATATTCTGCACTCCTACTCGGGGGCCAAGCAGAAAGCCTCCTTTCAATGGGTTGATATTATAAAGTTCCCTCTGCATAGGGTTTGATATTTGAAAATCTCCCCCCCCCTTGAAGTTTGGCCCATAGAGCTGAGTTTGATATAGGAAAGTTCCACGGAGGAACTTTGGGTCAAACTTCCTATTTTTTGGCCCCTCTGAGGGTTGGCCATGGGCCTGCAAACCCTAGTCAATTGGAAGCTTAATTTCTATGGGTTTGATATTCGAAAATTCCCCCAGTCTGAAAAAGGCAGAATAGGCCTCTGGAGGTCTGCCGAGGGCCGAGAGATAAGCCCCAGGGCCTAATATTTCAGATTTCTCTGTCAGAGACAGAGTGCAGGCCCCAGAGAGAGGCAGGGGGCTTCTGTCGGTCTCAGGGCTAGGTGAGGAGTGCGGGAGGCAAGCAGGGGGCTTCGGTGGGTCTCAGGGCTAGGTGAGGAGTGCAGGGGGCCAGCTGAAGCGCCAGAGCCTAAGTCCAGACTTATTTATTTATTTCCTAGGTCCATCATGGGTGAGAAGTAAAAAAAATGTGCTCAGAGACAGAGTGCAGGCCCCAGAGAGAGGCACAGGGCTTCTGTCGGTCTCAGGGCTAGGTGAGGAGTGCGGGAGGCCAGCAGAGGCTGCAGGGCCTAAGTCCAGACTTATTTATTTATTTCCTAGGTCCATCATGGGTGAGAAGTAAAAAAAATGTGCTCAGAGACCGAGTGCAGGCCCCAGAGAGAGGCAGAGGGCTTCTGTCGGTCTCAGGGCTTGGTGAGGAGTGCGGGAGGGTGTTTGCTGGCTGTGCAGGCACTCTGGGGTTATGGTTAGGCTCAGGGGTAGGGGGAATGTGCTGGAGTGTGTGTGCAGGCTCACTGGGGTTATGGTTAGCCTCAGGGGTAGGGGGAATGTGCTGGAGTGTGTGTGCAGGCTCACT